>NC_092864.1:13961019-14011286 GCF_032062135.1 Pyxicephalus adspersus
TACATAACTTTTCTTTGTGATATGAGGAAGGGGAGAAGGTCACATGTTCCTCCATACCTGGAAGTACCAGGTGCATACATTTTCTTTGATGATGGGAGGAAGGGAAAAGGTCACATGTTCCTCAATACATGGAAGTACTGGGTAAACCACTTTTCTTTGTGATAAGAGAAAGGGGAAAAAGGTCACATGTTCCTCCATACCTGGAAGTACTGGGTACATTACTTTTCTTTGGTGATAGGAGGAAAGAGAGAAGGTTACAAGCTCCTCCATACCTGGAAGTGGCAACTGACACAGAACAATAAAAACGAGTTGAAGTTTTAAAATCACTGGCCTACACATGTAGAATGAAAAATTTGGAGTTGTGTGTGGCCCCTTTCTCTACATTCCACAGATGTTTGTAATAGACACCAACACATTGTGTTTGCTGGAAACTCCACATTGGGTATAGCTATGTACACACATGCAATATTTATTGTTGGAGAGGATCTTTCACAATCCTTTCCAACGACTAACAACTGCATGATGCATGAACGAGCACTGTACATACAGCACCGTTCTGCTCTATGGAGAGGGGAGGTGGAAGAGCGGCGGAGCGGCACTCCGCTGTGCTCTCCCCCCCTTGACTTTCATTATGATTGTTCGTCGTCCATCGTCCATGGATCCGCCAGAACAGTCGTTTGGAGGATGGGCGAGCCCTGTACACACGCCAGATTCTCATCTGATATCAGCCTTGAGCTGATTATCGGACGAGAACAATTGCAAATAGTGTGTACCTCGCCTAACAAAAGGAGGGTAGGTTACAACACAAAACAATTCCGGGGTGTATGGTTTAGGGGGTCACACATGCAAATGTTTGGAGAAACAGGACTTGTGTAATTAGTCTGTATTACCACCATTGGTGGACGTAGCCAACAACAGGCTAAAGACAGAACTGACCTGGGCCCCACTGCTATACTGACTTGGGGCCCCTGTTGGCCGAGGAAGCTGCAGCGGCATGCTTTGCACTTCCTTATGTCTGCCCCTATAATCTCATTTACTTACCTTGAGTTTTACATATTTAGGAGGTTTTAATGTGTCTATGCATACTAAAACTTTCAGAAAAGTAAGCAAGGCAGCAAATGATTTTTAAGGATAAGACACAGTTCTGATGCATTAAGCTGTGATTGCACTTTATGGCATTATAGCCTGCTCACTAGCACTTAAGACATGCTCAATTAACAAAACAATATTGCCTAAAGGCCCACTTTAGCATGCCTCAACACTTTTTGAATGTGAATGTAAATCCAAAACTTATCCTTTCTAACTTTTGGAGTAGGGAAGGGTTAAAACCCCCCATCCAAAGTGGTTGAAATATCAATGTGGTAATTTATGAAACATTATACCGGGGTAGTCCTAAATATGCAAGGCACATCATTCTTAAAAGTCAGCCCTCAGAGACTGCTGAGCGTCAGAGAGTGCAGTTCAAACACAGATTAAGATTTAAAGACCTTAAACAAATTAATCAAGTGTTCCCCAGAGGGAAAACAGAATTAATAGTTGCCAGACACATTATGGAAACTGCAGAGTCTTTCAATATTGACATTACAAGCTAGGATTGTCATTGTGCCAGGGAAACAGATGAGACAAGCTCACACAGGGAATCAGAAGAGCTGGGGGCTGATAAGGTGACAGGGCCTCTTTAATAGGACCTGGAAAACATGACAAGCTGGTAAAGCCTATTGTTTCTCAGTCAGGTCATATTTTTTTTCTTGTGCACTGCAAAACGATACATACTAGTGCACATTACAAGCGTTGAGCCGCTGTTAGGCCTTGGGTTGCCTTTTAGAATGATTGACGTATAAGCTATCATGTGGCCATTTTAATGGTGGTGGCTCAGTGGTTAGCACTCTGGCCTTTGCAACACTGGGTCAAGACACTGGCCCAGATTTAATAAAGTTCTCCAAATCTAGATAAAATACACTTTCATCAGTGAAGCTGGGTGATCCAGCAAACCTGGAATGGATCTGGTCCAGGATTGAAAACATTTGCTATCAAATAGCTAATGGCTTGGGAAATCCATTCCAGGTTTGCGGAGTTACCCAGCTTCACTGATAAAAGTGTATTCTCTCCAGCTCTGGAGAACTTTATCAGGCACATAATCTGCATGGAATTTGTATGTTCCCCCCACATTTGAGTGGGTTTCCTCAGGTACTCCGTTTCCTCCCACAAAAAAAATTGACCTTAGACTGTATTAAGACATATGACTATAGTAGGGACATAAGACTGTAAGCTCCTTTGAGCGACAGCTAGTGACATGACTAGGGACCTTGTAGAGCGCTGCATAATATGTCGGCGCTATATAAATACTGTGTAATAATAATTGGTTTTTATGCACTGAGATTGTGTTAAGGTCACACATTCACTTTGTATGGGCTCTCAACATGCCTCAGTGAATGTACAATTTTTGGCAACTACATATTTTTGACACATCTGTACACAAGAATGCATGTGCTTGGTTTTATCACATATTGAATTGCATTCAAAATACTTAGCAATGCACCTAAATGAACATTTATCAATGCAATGAATAATTGTCTCTGGAAAGGATCTCCAACAACAAAAGACTGAACGATAAATGAACGAGTGTTGTACATACAGCGCTGTTCTGCTCTATGAAGAGGGGAAGGGGGAGAACAATGGAGCAGCACCCCCCTATGCTCTCTCCCTTTCCCTTCCATTATGATCGTTCTATGGATCCATGAACATCGAGCGCTGTATACACGCCAGTTTCTCGTCCGAGGTCCCTGAGGTGATTTTCAAACGAGAATCATCTGACGTGTGTACCTAGCCATACAGCCAACTTTTGCATCAGTGCTAAAACTCCAAGAGATGGCTTAGCATGCCAGACAAGGAGCCCCTTGTCAGATATAAGAAACCAGAGAATGAATCGACCGACCAAAACCAACCCAGAAAAAGACATATTCTTCTGAACGATGACTGGCAGCAGCCTGAGATGGAAAGCATTGGTCAAAAAAAAACTGAAGGTCTGGAAGGAGTTTGGAAGGAAGAGGTTTTTCTTGATCTGTCTTTCAGCAGAGCCGTGTAATTAATTAGTAACAAGTAAAGAACATTTCCTTGTAATTAGCAGCTATTGTCTGCGGTGTGCCGGAGAAATCACAGGCACTGGGTAAAGGGAGGTGAAGTAATGCAAACATGTGACGTAAGAAAACTATTTATGAAAACTGGTATGAGATGGCGCTAGGCCCAAAAATGTGGGCCAAGAAAAATGGTACCTAGAAAATGGTCAATGATTCCTTTTCTGTTATAAGCTTTAGGGCAGGTTCAGAACTAAATAGTGTGATTCTGCGTAGCTGCCTTTCACTGACACATTGCCAACCGTTTCACGGAAGTGTTGACGTATTTGACAGCAATGAGTATCTCCCCATTCATTCCCTATAGGGCTGCCGCACGGAGATGCTACCATGTAGTCCCCCAACAGGAGGCGATTCCTGACGTGAGGTGCACTGTTAAAGGAACCTTCAATAACCAATCAATCTTTCAGTTTACTAAACCCTGATAAATTACAGGTCGCTGCACTCCACCTGGCTAAATTAGTTTGTTCTGTAGTTCTGTAGGAGCAGCTCACCTACAACCTGTTTTTCCCCTTTTATCTGTTATGTAATGTATAACTATCCAGATCATTGTCGGAGACCAGACACTAATCCACAGATAATGTTGCAAATATCAGATTAGTGAAAAGCAGAAAACTAAATGTTGTAGGTTCCTGATTAGACTCTTGACATTCTGAAATGCAAACAGACCCGTCTGTTTAGTTGCTCAAAGCATGGAGATTGTTATCATTAAGGAGGAGCTCTAATGGGAAAGTAGGGTTTCAGTTTAAAATAAACAAGTGAGAGCTTTGACTTTCTTTTTTGTATTAGAAGATATTTTGGGTGGTTTATTATTATTATTGTGGGTATTTTAGGATTTTTAGAGTCTCCACCCATGAATCTAACCATGGAATCCAAACTGCATACTGGTATGAAGCCGATGAGCTGGAATCCTGGCATAAGCAACATTGTGCTGTGACCCATCAAGAAGATCAGATACTATAATGATCAGGTATTAATAACTGATCATCAGCTCTACACACACTCAGAAAATGTGCCCGTTCCTGTCTATAGAGAACCAGTCAAGTTTATTGGAAGGAATTTAAAAAAAAAACATTGTACAGCAGCCAAATGGCTCAAATATTCAACTGTACGGACCACTTAATTCATGGTCAGGTGATGTGTTTGGCCTATGGACTTCAAAATAAGAGGTTCCTTCTGTAGGTAGTGATGTGGATTATTTCTGTTGCATATAAATGGAAGGCTGCCAACAGATCCTGAAGACTCCAGTAGCAATGTCAAGACTCGGTCAGTGGTTTACCTGAACTGCAATATTGGATCACTGGTCCTGGTGGGGGAAACATGGTATGTCAAGGAAAAGCAGACTTACTTTACAAAAAACTTTTAAATGGTGGTTAGGCTTTTGGGGAAGGCCAAACTTGCATGTAGATGTAAGTTAAGCTATGCACATACATGAAATGGTGGACAGAGGCTTTGACTGTTAACTAGCAGCTTTGTGCAAAACCCAATATGCAGGTTTATGCACTGAGCAGATACCCCTGGTTCCGGATTATTCTCAGGAAAACTGCAGGGAACATCTACCGTTTCCCCGAAAATAAGCCCTCGAAATATAAGCCCTACCCCGAAAAAAAAGCTACAATACATATAAAAATACATGGACAAGAAGTGCGCATTTAAGGAAGGAGCTATTGGTAGACATACAAAATTGGGGCCAATGGTTCTAAAGGAAATGGAGTCACAAAAAATTCATGATGGAATTTAGAGTTTGGAGAGTTATGATGATGTTCCAGAATATGATGACATGACTGTATTTAAATAAACGTTGATTTTTTTTGTTCAAGAAAATATGTCGATTGTTGTACATGAAAAAATAAGACATAAAGACATGGTTTGATGAGTTTAGTGTAGAGAACCTTCACAGAGAATTAATCTCAGCTCTGCTAACACCTTTGGGATAAATTGGATTGCCAATTATGAGCCAGGTCTTCCCATCCAGATTCTTCCCCATATGGAGGTGACGGGTTATGGCACAGAGGTTTCTAACCCTGGTGTAGGTATGAAATAAATACTGTTCACCCATCAAAGGGTTCCTTCAATGCCCTACTATTTAAATTTACAGATAAATTAGTTTAATTTAGAAACTGTTCTATTTAAATCCCTCATAATCAAAGGTAAACCTGTTCCTTTTCCCACACCCGCTGCTGGTCAGCCCTTGTCTAAACAAAACGTGTGTGTTTTTCCAATGAGTAGATTTAAGTGTTCCCTTTCAAAGTGTCTCCCGATCGGGGTGCCCACACCCAGTGCATGCTCTTCCTTAGATTGTTTCACACACAGGATGCGGAGGATATAGGAGGAAACAATATAGACATTTTTCAGGGTTCGCAAAAAAATAAAAAGGGCAAAACATCTCCAAAAATAGCAGAAGATAAAGCAGTCGTAAGCATGAAACAATGTGACATAGGTGTGTTTATTTTATTCTTTTATACAGAATAGACAAATTCCATATGAATTATATCTCTGTATATACATATTGACCCTATAGCATGCACAATGCTTGAGTCAAATGTGATTGAAGTCCAATTGCTGGTATTTTTTTTTTTGCTTTTGGCTGGAACACACAGGCTTTATATTCGGGCGGCTGGTAGTGCATGGTATTTGTGCAGCAATTAATCCTCCTGTCCTTGTAATATCACCTGTCCCAGGAGGTAACCTTGCCTGCCTAAGTCGTATAGGCGCTCACATTCCTCATCTTTATTAGATTCTTAAGATTAAGTTGCCAGACTGAGCAATATGAATACCTGAGCTGTTAACTCTCCATCATACCCAGTGTGGGGCTGAGAATCTGGCAACAGTCGGCTTAAAGAGTCTGCGGCAGATTTTAAAGTTATATTGTCATTTTACAGTCTAAACCACCAAGTGTATTAATTGTTTAAATAAAAGGTTATGTAATTAGGTATTCATAAAAAAAGGGATTTTAAATGTATCTAAAGTTGACTTCCAGATTCCCCTGTACAGTAGAACAAAGATTGGCAGAGGGGGTCAGTACTTTAAAGCAGCCTTTCTGGAACTTCTTATTTGGGGGAACCTTTTGGGAACCCCCTATAGTTGCTTTATCTACAGCTCACAGTATATTAGTTAGGTGGTCAGTGGGAAGAATGCCTCTTACATTGCTGAAAATATCATTGGTGTCACTTAAACGGACCACAAATTGTTCATTGCTCAAGGAACCTCAAGCAATCGCTGGAGAGTTTTATGGAAACCTGTTTGAGAAACATTGGTCTTAACCAATCAGGCTCTTCTGTATGCACATGTGCTGACAAAATGACTGCTGCTCCCTTATTATTCATTTACATGGAAGGAAGGATTCCATAGTGTAATGCCTTATGAGAATGCACAGCAAGCAATGTAACTGATTCAGTTTGCTGTATGGAGCATAAGGAACACGTAGGTGCTTTCCTGTTCATGTTTACCTTTGTTCCAGTAGAAAGGCAAGCACAGAATGTACACCGTACACCGTACTCCATACTCCGTATAGAAAAGAAAGAGTGATCAGTTGTAGAAACACTACAACAGCCATGTGTGTTTTATGTAGCGAATGAAGAAAACATACTATGGTTATCTGTGTGGATTCGATATATACATTTTATGATCAAACATTTATGGACATCTGACCATTAAATTTACTATATGGCTAACCTTACATGGACAACCCTCTCTGAAATTCAGGTGCCTCCAACAAGGGCAATTGTAATTACTCAGAACGCTTTTTATTGGTGTACTTTTAGCCTTGTGGCAATGGCTTGGGGATAGCTTTTTTCTGTTCCACCATGACGTACAAAGCCACCTCCATAAAGACATGGTTTAATGATTTTGGTGTAGAGAACCTTCACAGGGAATTGATCTCTGCTAACACCTTTGGGATAAATTGGATTGCCAATTATGAGCCAGGTCTTCCCATCCAACAACAGTACCCGCTATTTCAACTACAATTAAACAAATTGCCACAGACATACTCCAATATCTAAAACTCTTCATGAAGAATGGAGGCTGCAAAGAGGATGGGGGCAGCTCCATTTTAACGCCCATGGTTTTGGAATTGGATGTTCACCAAGCTCGTATAAGTTCGATGGTTCAGTGTCTGCAAACTTCTTGCCTACATATTTTATTTTTTTTAATATGAGGTCCTTGTGTCTTTCCTAACTCCCAACCACTCAACTTTACGGCAGATTTAGCAAACGTAACAAGGCTGAGGAAGAGTCCATGCACAACATCTTCAATTATATACTTCGACTGGACAGACAGGGCATACATTTTCATATTTTAAGGCTCTCTTGCAAAATGTTCCATGGCAGAAAGTAAAAACTGATCAAAGACAAAACATATCTAATTGGGAGGCACTGCAATTAGCACATCACTCATAGTAACTACATGTTTAGATTTCCTCCTAAAATTCCTGAGGAACACATTCATAAGACATATGGATTGTAGGACATGGAAAGAATTTTTACAACTTTTAATGGGGAGTAGATAATGTCATATACATGAAGGATGAATATTTATAATGCCAAACATTCCATGCCTTAAAGTCAGAGTAAGCAAAAGGTTTAATATGGTAATGGTATAAACAAATTCAGATCATTAAGTCAGCAGCTTTCATTAAAATAATACCTGGTGATTCGGCCACTAAGATTCATCAACTTAAAGTCTGTATAACCAAAGAGCTTTAGCTTGGTATTTCAAAGCTTTTATTATTATCATTACAATTGCAGCTTTTTTTAGAATTATTCCCTGAAGACACGAATTATTTCAAGGGATCCCGCATGTTGAAAAGGTCTAAAAAGGCTTATCTAGTGTCTAAATGCAAGATAGAAGTACCCATTTCACTACACATTACACATAAATGTTTCTCTGTTGTCACCATCAGATAACAAGAAATGCCTTGCACCCATAGCTGGGTAGGTGAACAGGAATTACCTGAAAAGAAAAGAGCAGCACTCAGATATAACAAAAGGATAAAAAAAAGTTGCTTAGTTAAATGTTAACTAGGCATAAAAAAATTACAATCTGATAGACCTCAGTGTTACCGTTAGATGATTATGCAAGGTCCTTGTGCAATATTTGGATTGAAGTTGTCACCACAATTGGACTATATTTGGCCAGCTACATTCACCCAAGTTATACAGATGGACAGGAAGAAATTACACATTGTATGTTGGAAAAGATTGAATACTCTCCCCTCCTGCCATCCTTTCTTAAGGTAAGGCTGCGTACACTCATTACATTTTTGTTGGTGGAAACAATCTTGAATGATCAATTCCAATGACAAATGAATGAAAGGGAACAATACACAATATTGAGAGAGGAGGACGAGCGAGTGAGTGAACTCTCCTCCCTTGTCGGTCATTCCTGATCTTCGTTCAAGGATCCATAGTGGATATTCATGAACAAAGTCAGGTAACTACTATACATAGGTCAGATTCTCACCCAGGGCTAGCACGACAGTTCATCTTGCCCGACAATTATCTGATGTGGGTACACATACCATTTATCTTTTATTCTAGCCAAGAAATTGTCCAATTTTCCAAGTCAAAATTTTTTTTTATTCCTGAAACTGATTTGATATCACTCTCTTTTAATCGTCTGTAAAATGGTATTTGATTTTGAAAAGCTAATTCGGAGCCAATTAGGTTTTTCTGCATGCACATGTGATGACAACATGTTGACAAAGAAAAGAAATATAATCATCAGTGTGCTAAACTTCTGTCCAATCACAGGATGGGGATGGCAAGGTGACCAAGCTGTATTGCCCAACTGCAGTAGAGAAAAGTCAGGTGACAAACTTAGTTGAATCTCACCGGGCTGTAAAAATTTCAGGCCTGGCTAGACTAAATTACTAATACAAAGAGCCCCAATATGTGCATTTGGCTGCTTGATTGTAATTTCACTGGGAAAAACTCAAGTCTCTGTTACAAAATGTTATGAATCTTTCAACTCTTGTTTGTTGCTCAGAACCAAAGGACCTAAAGATAGAATCTGGTAGTTAAAGGCATCATGGAGTGTCTGAGGCAATCAATAAGGCTGAATGGAAAAGCATTTTATGTTCATACAATTTCCATGTCCTTCTTAGCCTTGCTATAGCTCCACGGAGGCTTCCAGTGGCGCTTGGTGTCTCTATTTCCAGCCTAATGTCACATATTTGAGAGGAAAGTGACTTGTTATATGACAGTGCTTTCCATGTTTATGTCTCACATCAATAAACAAGACGATGGAAAGTGCCCAGTGGGGCCGGGGATGGTGAACACCCATTTTCCTGTCAGGGACAGACGCCCTTTGTCATTGGGTCTTCTATATTTAGCCTGGATACAGTTCTGACATTAATAGTTTCTCAAAATGGAGAGCTGCAGACTACAATAGCACATTTATAGGCTGTAGATGAATCGCCATCTGGCCTGGTTAAGGGTTAGAAACACAAAACATTTAAATTGGGAATAATGGCTCAGTCTTATTTTACAGTAAACCTATGCTGAATAAAAATGAAGAACTGCCCAGATATCTGGGCATGTACCTGCTTTATCTCTCTGGACCAAGAGGACTCGGTTCATGATCTGCCGCCTCCATCTTTGCGCCATCCCTCAAAGTCTGGGCTTCCCTAACCAATGAGATTTTCTGTATGTGTGGGGTTTGAGCAGGATCGTCTTGAGATCTATATCGAAATATTTCTGGTTCAGGGAAAAGGATGCCAATTTGGTCACATAAACCAACTTCTACGTAGTAGGCATGGGCTGGCTGATAAAGGACAGGTGGGTAGTTACTGAAAAGTCCCGGCTAAAAGGGCTGCGCAGAACATTGTAATTGTAGCACATGTAAAGAGCTGATCTGTTTTGAGCTGTGTGACTACCCAGACCGTATATACACAAGTCAATGATGGAGGAGACATTGCTTTATCTGTTTGTCATGTGATGTGGTTATGGAAAGCAAACATTCTTTCTGTTACGGTTATAGAACACTGCATGTCATCAGTCGTGTAATTCCATTTGGTTCTCACAGCACGCCATTTCCGTTTCAGAGAACTCCGTGTTATATTTGTTTTTTTCACTCAGATGATACCACCACGTAACATCAGGCCGAAGTGACCCAGCCCTCTCTTATCAGGCCTCAGCACAGAGGGGAGGAATAGAGGACAGAGAACTGATAGCAGGTCATAGCTACACCACTGATCTGCCAATTCTCAAAAACATTCTGAATACTCGTGACAAGTACAAAATAACAGAACTAAAGCCAATCATGCATGGGGCTTTACCTGGCCTGGGTAAGGATGGGTAATTTAGCGGTGTGATCATCCTGCTAAAAAGTCGCCCTTGATTATCTGCTAGTGACTTGTGATTGATCATTTCACATTGGAAGTGTAGTGTGTGGTAGTCATTAATGATGGAACAATGCTGCAAATTGGATCAATGGCTGCTACAGGCAACTGCAGGAGTAGCAATTACTACCAAGTAATCACCGGTGATTTAGGAAGTGAGATAACATTGGGAGAAAAACCTTCTAAGGATGACCACACACCACTCAGACCCTCAATGTGTCTTACTGCCCATGGCTTACATTAACTGGACCCTATCCAAGTAATAGCCACCACTTGTTATTTCAGAGCCATAGTTTCCATTGTTGGTTATTCTGTTGTAAAATTCCTGGGTGATCATACTGTAACCCTTTAAAATTAGGAAGCAGTCTGTAAGAGCTTCCAAAAGCCATGAGATTCACGTTGGGTGGCACCATCTTGGATGCAATGCCACCAACCCCAGCAGACCAAGAACTATTTAGTATTCATTTTGCTCTTGCCCTTATGGATACATAAAAGGTTATGTGGGGGTAAACAGAGTAGGAAAGTGGCTAGGCCAGCAAAATAATAAATAAACGTCTTTCATAGCAGATGTTGGCTGCTCATGGATGCATAGCAAACTGCTGCACCTGTGCAACTGAATGGGAGTGGATGGGTCTGAAGTTGAGCCTGCAGCAGAACCCCATGGTTTAGGTGGGTCTGAGATGGCCCTTGGACATTCTCATAAAAAGAGGAGGCTCTTGCTTGCAAGTAAAGAGGGGGCTCCACTAAGGAATTGGCTCTTCCAGGGGTAGTCAAATTAAGCACATTCAGAAGAACATAGCAAACGAACAGAAATCATTTATGGAAAGTACTAATATTACAAGTAAGCGTTTATAATACTTGATTTGTCATTCCACATTTATTTAGGATGTAACAAGGTCTCTTTAGAAACTAGGGGTTGGTTAAACTAGATCCCTGTACAGCGCAATGCAAAGAAAAATCTGCCTGCTACAAGATCCACTTAATAGCGGAGTATGTTCCAGTTTTTCATATCCAAGTACTACACTGAATGGCACGCAGCATAATTGTACTGGCAGGATACACTGCATTGAGAAACTGCTGGAAAATGTGATGTATTTATGTGGGTGAGATATCTAATGCTAGGTCCACTTTAGGTTTCAATGGTCTTTTCTTCAACTTTATTTTTATTCCCGCCCAAACACACCATTTTCACCATCTTACCATTCGAAGCAGTCAATAAAATAACTTGTGCTACATATGCAGCAGCCAAAAATATTGGCAGTCAAATATGATGATTATCGCATTTTACAGCAGATTGAAGGAAGGAAAAGCAGAAAAAATGAGCAACTTGACAGCAAATATTTACTGGAATCGACCAACAAGTCTGATGCTGCAGCAGGCAAAACAAGCTAATCCTCTTGACAGATGGTTCATAAAACAGTGACGTTTCAGAGCAGTTATCTCTGTTTGCACAATGCTGGAAGATGTAGAAGGGAAAAAATGAGCCAAATGTTTTCGTTTTTGCTTGCTGCCCAGATTTCTGACCCTTTGCACGCACTCTGCGAGAACGGCAATGGTGTATTGAACTGTAGTACCTTCACCCTCTCGCTCCCTGATCTTGCAGAGGGCCGAGTAAGGAACTTTTGGCATTCTGTAAATTTTGTTGCTGCTTCACACTTCTGTAACTTGGACTTGGAGCGTCCTCCATGGATTAGGCAAAAATGTGGCTGTGGCCTATCAGATTGTAAATTCTGCGACACATCCGCCCTGACTCATTTATTATGAATCGGCATTGTATGCAACTTTTATAAAAGCTTAACTTTAGGCAGTTATTCTTGGTACGAAAGCGTTAAAGTTTATTCTTCTAGTATTTTGCCTGCCTGGTTCTTCCTCCCCTACCCTGTAATTTTCATTACATACCTAATTTTAGACTCGGTGCCAATCTTACTTTGTTTCTGTGCTTCTTTGTGCAATGCAGACAAATCATCCCAGGTGAGAAGGCCTAGGACATGCTGTACATAGATTCCTGAAAACAGACCGTCCTAGGTAATGCTCAGCCTATATGACTGAAACAACGGAAATCCAATAAATGAAAGAATGGGCCAGGTGATTCAGAAGCAGGGGATGCTTTTGCACCGCCTGCACCCCAACACCTTAGAATGGTGTATCTTCCACCAAGCATGTATACTATATCTGCTGTTGGATGCTCTTGCTGTATTTACATTCCAGTCCCCTCACCTCCAAATACCGCATTTAATGGCGGTAGAATAATCCTACTGTCAGTATGCTCTAAATTTAGGAATGGCTGGAAATTGTGATGTATTTATGGGGGGTATCTGCTGGTCAGATTTATTTCTTAACACATGAAACCACTTGAGGTTTCACAACACGCAGAGTAGCGATAGTTTCCACCTGCAAGTATCAGCAGACAGCAGATTCATCTTGGCTGTGCTATATAAATCTTTAGATGTTTCTCTTGTCTTTTGGCACGCAACATGCAAAACACAAGATATGCAGAAGTAAGCAATGTGGTGATTTGGAACTCAAGCTAAAATGGTTTGGAATGTGGAACAATGTTCAACAATCTCTTATATTGTTATTATTGTCTGTGTCTCTACCGGGTAATATTTCCCGTCCCAGTGGTCACCATGTCACATTTTGGAATTACTTATGGGGGGAGAATCATTTACAAATCACCAGCTTGCATTCTATATACCTATACCTTGCTCCGTTTCAAAAAAATTTGCTTTGTATGTAAGTTCTGCCACCAATCCTATTTGACTCAATGAGCAATTGAAAACTGGGTCATTCCATGGCTCCTGTGGTTCCAACTGGGCACCTCAAGTCACTAAGGGACCCAACGGTGACATAGGGGTTGTTGTGTATCACTTTGGTGTTGGGAGCTCTGCAGGGTACAAATAGGCAAAAGGGCAGGCATGTATGTTACATTCTTCTCAGGTTAGTACCTTTGTAACTTTTTGATGCACTGATATGTTCCATTTGGTGGTTCTACCAAGCCAGCCCCATGTCACTACTGTGTCCTGCAGTAATGTATAGGCAGTGCAGAGGAACAAGTAAATCCACAGATTAGCTGCTCTCCCATCAAGGAGAAACCAGATGAAAGTGTTTGTTTAGTAACAGATTGCACTCTCCCATGTAAAACAATATCCTGCTTTTTGCACTGGTTTGGGGTTCCTTGAATTTTAGGTTCTTCTTTGAACTCTAAGACAGTTCAAACACTGAAATCATTGTAGTGTTAGGCAAAGTTTTGCACACAATGGGCCTGGTTCATTAAAGTTCACCAGGGCTGGAGAGGATAGACTATGATAGGGGAACCTGGGTGATCCCGCAAGCCGGGGATAGATATGGTCCAGGATAAAAACGACTAAGATCTGGATCACTCAGGTTCTCCCATGTTAAATCTTCTCAAGTCTTAGAGAGCTTTAATAAATCAGCTCCAATGTTTGCGCCTTGCTCACTCCGTTTTACTTTTGTTTTTCATACCAAGAACTGGATACTTTTTTTTTAACTCAAGTCAATAATGTGATTTGGTTATGCTGACATGTTCTCTGCTGATTCATGCGAGTGATAATAATAGGTCTGCTTTAAAAGTCTCATTATACCAAGTTTCACAGGTTAGTGTACAGTGACACGACAATATAGAAGAAAGAAAGAGTAAACTAAGCTCAGGGAGAAAGCCATAAAACAGGTTTATTACTCATTTATAGACGTGAAGTTGACATTATGTAACATCGGCCAACAAGATAATTGAATCTAATAAGTGACTGGGGTGAAGGAACACCCTGCTTTATTCACTTTAAACTACTGCAATTTTAGATTATTCAGAGACCATTAAACATGATATTTGGAGATTAGTCCTTACATAAACTCTGGGTGTCAATGTGTTGACTTTCTGGGATCCTTTTTTTCTGCTGGCTATTATTTCGGGATACCCATGCCGGTGTGCAACTGCTTTGCAAACGTGCAATTCTTTACGGTGCCAGACATTATTGTGGGCATCCAAAAGCGATCATACCACAATTCTGTCCTGCATGTGTATTTAGTCCACTTTTCCTGTCTTACCATTCTGGCCCAAATTCTGAAGGATCACGTACATGTCTTTACTGGCAACCATGGTTTACATGTCAGCACCTTGTAACAAGGAATCTTCGCAGTCTGATGAGGAAATGTTCTCTAGCACCCAATAAAACTGCTGACATCATGAGAAAAAGCAGAAAACTTCCCCAAGCTCCAAACTTCAGAACATTTTATGAATTGTTTAAATTTTGTTTTTGCTAAAGGGCATCATTGCTGCAATATATATGGAGCAAAGTTTACTTTTTTTTTTTTACAATGCATCATCTTTTACAGCTCAGCAGGTATGTACATGTAACCTTCTCACAACCTGTGAGGATAGCTTAAATATAGCTTTATAGGAACAGGAGTTTCTGTGAGACACCAATAAAGAAAGGTTTAGTGTCACATACCTTGTGATACAATATGGCTAGCTAACATGCGAAGTCCGTAATAAGCAAAACAGAATATTTACTTTCTAGCAATATGGATATCTAACGGGAAAATCTGCTCCTGGAGGAAGCCCACACAAGCATGGGGGAAGCATATAAACTCCATGTACATATTGTTCCCTGGGGAAATTAAAGTAAAGGTACCACCTCTGCAAGGTATGAGTTCTACCCATAAAGACTATTACACACAAAACTATCTGTTGCCAGATTTGCATGACTGAACAATCTGATGGATTTATGATCATTGTACGCTTGGTGGTCTGTCCCAAAAAACAACACGTTCAACATGTGACCTTCCAATTGATGTTGGGATTGGGTTACCTACTGGAATATTAAAGAGGATGCTTCAGCACATGAGACCTTCTGATCAGATCTGGTTCATCATTATACTCGTCACACAATGGGCCTGTTTTATTAAAGCCCTCAAAGACTGGAGAACATAGATTATCGTAGGAGAACCTGGATGATGTATCAAACCTGGAATGGATTTCTTAAAATCTTTTGCTCTTAGTTGGCAAATGTTTTCTATCCTAGACCAGATCCAGGTTTTCCTATTTTAGTCTACCTTCTTTAATAAATAAGGCCCATTGCGTTCTTTCAAATAATATTTGCCAACACGTTCAATCATTCCATGTCCGAACAAGGACCAAAAAAACAAATAGTTGCGTACAATCAGTCTGCTGATGAAGTAACCTCAGATTTCTGGAAATCAGTTTTGTAGATCAGGAGAGTAAATTGTCCCATGTGTACTAGGCCCAAGCTGAACAAAGTTTTTAGGGTATGCTCAAACATTTTTGGGGGATAGCCCACAACAAATATTAAATGATGAGTTCATTGGTCTAACTCAGCCTTTTTCAACCTTTTCCCCACTGAGGAACCCTCGAAATAATTTTCAGGTCCAATGGAACGCCTGCTAAAGCCAATTTGCTGGGGGCTGGTGAGAAAAAAGCCTCCTAAATTGGTGGCCAGAGGAAGGAAAACTCCCATGCAGTGGTGACTAGTTTAGCACTTATCGACTAAAACATTATTAGAGTCATGTAGCTAGATCTACCATGTGGTGTTGGCCCCAGAACTTCAACATTGGAGATCAATTAGCCATAGTACAAAGGACATCTAGAAATGTCTGGAGGAACCCTGGGAGTCTTGGTTGACAATGGCTGATCTACCCTATAGATAATAGTCAAGGAAAGCAGACAGACACTGAGATAACCCTCAGTGCCACTGATAAGGGTTAGGGTTAGTATTGTTCCTAAACTTGTTCAAATGTTATTTCCCTTCAGGACTGTCAGCCAGCATTGCTCAGGGTGCCTCAAATACTCCAGGACCACATTTTGCTGCACCAAGCACATCACAGGCTTTCTCTTTTGTCACAACAAATGCTGCAAAGCCAAAGAATCTTCCAAAACAGTACTTACAAAGTTGATGATTTCACAGACATGTTTGATATGACTTTGACTGACTATGTGTTTGATCTGTGACCCCCCCACAATTTGCAGTTCTTTGGCTGTTGTTACGGCACTTGCTGTATCTATGACGAGATCATAGCGGAGATGAAAATGGAATGTTTCTGTCTAATCCCCAAGGAGAGGACTGTTTATCTAGCTAATACATCCAATTAACTGCAAACCAAGCTCAGCCCTCAGCTGAAAAAGCTATAAAATTGCTTTTAAAGTGACCCTGTCTTAATACAGATATTGATCATTTGACAGGTAAAACAGATCCTTTATATCATATTCATAGCCGTTTGCTTGGAGTTCAGCTTTATGCAAAGCTAAATTCTGGAGGTTAGGGTTTTCTTATCACTTCTACAATTCTGAAACATACGTACTTTTTAACGGATGCTGTGAACAATAAATGATATCTAGTCTCCAATACATATCTGGCTCTGTCCTTCATGTTATCCTTCCAATATGTTGATCCTGGAGCTAAACAGTGCACCCAAAAGATTTCTCTTCAAAGCATTAAAGTAAGAAGTCACCCTCTGTGGGGGAATTACAATACTCTGACTCCTCTTTGCTCCATAATAAGTATCAAACAAACACATTATTGTTACATTTTACATCAGCCTTTCTCAACCTTTTTAATATAGGGGACCCCTTAAATACCTTCAGTGAACCCCTTACTATATCCATAGCTTACAGTGTATTAGAGGTCAGTGGGAAGAATGTCACACTTACAGATAGCCAAAAAGATCATTGGTGTCATATAAACCGACCCGAGAGGTATAAATTGCTCATTGTTAAAGGAACCCCTAGCAACCTCTGGAGGAACTCTGCCTGAGAAATACTGTGTTGGCCCATCAGTAAAGTATATCCAATCTAATAAAAATGACAATATATATAATGACAATAATATCTGCTAACTCTTTTTTTTACCTTTTTTTCACCAAGTGATTCTTCCAATAGCACATTTCTTGAAACATACGTATGAATGTTCAGATTGATGTTCAGAAACAAAAAGACTGAATGTCTGAAAAAGTCTAATTTGCCTTATGAGCATCTATGCTAAATGTCTACGGTGTTTGGTTGTTTTATTTTTTTGGCATTTCTTACACCCAATGCTAAAAAAACAACACTCTGCAGGGATTCAGTTTACTTCCTAAATCAGTAACGCCAGAAAATAGATTTCTGAGGGACAAATGCTATGTTGCTTTGCTAAATCCGGAAAGCAGCGTAAAGTCAGCATTCCTTTGGTTTCATAGGCGTCCCTCTGTACCGACACAGCTTACTCAACACACTGGGGCTAATGTATGAAAGGAATTTAGGTTGGAAATACAGATCTAAAGTTCTGCTATGAAAATTTGCGATCAGAGAGGATTTCTATTGCAGAAAGGACATGGTTACTTTTTTACGAACGATTTTTTGCCCAATCGATCGTTCGTCGTTCGATTGGAACGATAAAAATTGGAAGTGTGTACGCACCTTTATTTGCATTGCTTATCTCACACGAGATAACTCGGCTAAAGCTGTCCAAGACTGGAGAGCATTGACCATCATGGGGGAACCTAGGTGATCCAGCAAATGTAGAAAGAATCTAGTCCAGGATTGAAAACATTTGCCAACTAAAAGCAAATGTGTTTGAGGAAATCCATTCCAGGTTAGCTCGATCCCCCAGGTTCTCCCATGATAGTCTATCTTCTCCAGTTTTAGAGAGCTTTATTAAATCATGTCCTATCTCTAAACACATGTAACAAACACTTCAAATGATATATTTAACAGGTGAAAAGGAGGCAAATAGGGAAAGTTCATTGTCAGAACTTACATATAAAGTTCCCACAGATGAAAAAACAAATTGCTGTTTGTTAGGAAAACCGGCAACACGAGCCAAGCGATGACACTGAACATATTGCACAATCAGGCAGCAAGGCTGTCTTATCTAATACTGGAAATGTAGCAAAGCTGTTTATATTACACAAAGCAGCTCTACAAAATAATAAATCTTGGATCTGGAGCGAACGGGTCCAGTCTAGAACCCTGACAGACTACCATGAGACATCTAATCCTTTTCCACTGTGCTTAAAAGGAGGATTCCACCTGTGCCATCTCATTTAAAAGCAGCAATCATGTACTAGGATTCTTACTTTTTTATAAATGTAGTAAAACTGTAATAAACTTCTTCCCACCCAGCTTCAAAAATTTCTGGGGAAAATATTGCCTTCTAACCTGCCTGATCACTCCGGGAATTTGGCAAAGATCTGACGTACACATGCAAGAAGATGATCCTCAACATGAGCTGTGGTTGCCAGATTACACGCCACTTCCAGCTTCCTTTGGCCATGCCAGGAAAGTACAAACTCTTGCATGCTTGCGCAGGAGTTACGTCATCCCAGCTTGGCCAATTTAGGATAGCCAAAGAGCCTCTAAAAAAAAAAAAAAAGAGAGAAGATAGCAGCACCTTGCATGGGACTGGGGACAGATGAGTACCGTGGGTTTAGTTATGCTCCAAATGCCGCATAAAAGTGTGGTGGTGGGGTAATAGTAAAATAGATAGTCACCTTTCCTGACTTCCACCTGCAGGGAATGACGGCTCCTGCAGGCAAGATCCCTCCTAATGCTAAGTCGCCCAAATCTTGGGAGAAGAATGCATAACTGTGTCTTGTAAGATTTGGCCTGCTCATCATTGTCCAAGATTGGGCTGCAAGGAACAAGATGTCTTGGGCTAGGTGCTACTGGAGGAAGCCAGGGAAAGACAAGCCGGTTATCCTACCCCCCCTCTTTTTTGTACTTTTATCCAGTATCTTATAGTTGGGGGAATCACTTTGGATCAGCAAACCTTCTTATTGAGGTGCAAGGGGGTTTTGGGATCAAACACATATAGTAGTTTATAATATCTGAACCCGGATTTGGTTGTAGCCAAGGACCTGCAACGCGGAGAGCTCATAAAACCCGTGGGAATTTGGGGATTTTCGCAGCATCTGAAGCATGAAACAGCCTAAAGAAAAGCAAAAATGTTGTTTAACAATTCCAAATATTTGGTAATATCCTCCTACCTTTCCAGGGCAGAATGTAGATTTATTCACCTGGGGGGGGGGGGGGGTTGCATAGCCTGGATCTGCAATTACAACCAACCCATTGTTGAAATTTCTGATACTGGTCTAAAAATAAGGGCAGAAAGGAATTTTTTTAGTTGTGGGGTGTGTGTTCTTCCTAAGCAGGAGACACATCCTGCATCTCCACCAACAGAAAACAAATCCAACCTCATACATTGTCTCTGCAAAGAAATGCGGCCGCGGACCAAAACATGTTGTCCATGTGCAAAACAGTTCAGGAAAGAGAAACAAAATGGCTGCCGCGGAGTAAGATCTGGAGTGAGGTCATGAGAAAGCAGAACGGAATCCCCCGGGGAGGAATCATTGTCACCATGTAGTTTTGTCTAGTGAGAAAAAAGAAGTCATTTATACATTTAATGGCAGGTGCAGCGATGTGTGCTGGACTGCAAACAGTTATTTCTGTATGGTGGTTTTCAGGATCAAAAATTAAAGCTGCCCTCTCTGGTTCTACCTCTCCTTCATTTTAAATGCCCTCTGTACACAAAATGTACACATATCTTCAAATAAATGAACGGCATGCCAAACTGGTATATAAATGTGCTGATGCCGCAATGTAAATTAAATCCACACCCAAAGTGTATTATATCGTTTTGGGTGCCAAGCTGTGACATGTTTGCCATCCAATCCTGCACAATGTTTAAATTTTAAAGCTGTACTCCGGACGGATACAAATGAAAGCAGCTCTGTATTCATCCGTACATAATAAAAGTATTTTTGTACACAGAGGCAGTATAAGCATGCTAGATACCCGGAGCCATCAGGCAGGTAGGAGAATTATTGAAGAAGGGACATTGCCTGTCTCTTTCTGCAATAATGCCCGGCCTGATCATGAATTCTTAAAACGGGATTTTAGTTCTGCCAGTGTGTAAAATAATAAAACAAACTCAAATCAATTATTTTGCATCCTACCCAAATTTTCCTCGTCCGGCCATGACATCACTCGCTCCAGGAAGTTGTCTACATTCTAGATTGTACCTAGGTAAATACGTGACCTCTGTAACCCGACAAATATGTACGACAACCTCCGCCTCCCACACCTGTACACATTAAGGTTGTGATTTCTGTACGTATATTGTCGCCAGCCTTACATAACCGTCCCCAACCTTGCAGCCGTGCCTTGAAGGGCAAACAGTGCAAGTCAGCTGTGTAATGCACAAATGCGGCAGTGATTGCACAAGGTGAAAGGCCTAGATTAAGTTTACACCCACCCTCCACAATCCGGCTGTAGGAGCACGCGCTGACAATGGGCCCTCTGTGTGCCGGATTGACGAAAGGAACGTACAGTCTTAGCAGCTAAAGCCAGATTGTGTTGTCTTCATACAATGCAGAATTTCCATCCCTTTCGTTGGCAGAGGTATTTACCAAAATTCAGGGATTAGGCCCTGAAAAAAACAAAGAATGTTAGAAATCTCCTACGGCTACGTTTATGTAACCCTACCCCTATGTCCAAATTGTCAAATGCTAAAGTATTTCTGCAGCTTGCCATGTAATAACTTTCACCAGTGCTTGAACCTGGCATATTCTGGTTATGGCCACACAGGGCCCTTCATGATCTGCGGAGGGTCTGCTAATCATCTAAGACATGTCAACTTCAAGTCCCAGGTCTGTGAACTGTCACAGACCCGCAATTAAACAGTAGGAGATTTCCTGCTGCCAGATAGAGATGGTGATGGAGGGCAGATCTGAATAGCCGAGGGCATTTTGTAAACCACCAATGGGACTGCATTATCTGCAATGGCTAGTAAGTGTCTGGAACCTATACCGGAGGGAAGTGTTGGCATAAGGCGTCATTATATAGCACAGGACATGGGTACATGTGGTGACTGGCCACTTAGGTGCTGAATACTACATCCTGGCAGGAAGATAAGAAGGTTATATGCTTCCCCATAAGTACAAGTACCAGGCACATTCAAACAACGTGGAAAGTTGGGTATTATCAAGAGAACCTGTCTTGTCTTCCTAACCATGGATATATGTTTACTTGAAAAAAAAAAAAGGAATACGTAAATACTACTTGACAGGCAGACCCCAATCGTCCCCACCGATGCAGCACTGGTGAAAACGGCATCCAACCATAACGGCTTCTCTTCTTTATTTACAACCTAAAATTACAATTTGGACAAAGCTGCATTTTTCTTGATATCCCCTCCGCCTCCACATTTCCTGCAGTAATTACTTTTAGAAGGCCTAAGAGGATTACAAAAATGGTGACCCATTGTAATTAAAAAAGGGCAACTTGAGAGTCTCCACCAGATTTCACCGGAGCTGTAAAGGGATCTCCGGTTAAGTAACATGTCAGAGCATCATAGAATCTTCTAGTTATGAATTGATCTGCTACATGCGTGTTACAGGGCTCTCATGCTTTCTTGATGTGAATAATAGGTGTAGAGTAATGGAAGCTTCCATATTTCTTCCATGATACGTTGCTATTATAGTGGAACTTTTAATAGGGGCGATTCAGGCAGGTGGGTAATTTAGAAAGGGACAGGTGATGTCCAATCGGCAATAACTGCTCTGCCTTATCGATGTCCAGTTGTAGCATGTATGGAGGTAGATTGCAACGGCCTGTGAAAGAACAGTGAATAGGCGAGTAATTGTGGGTTTAGTTCTAATATAAAAAATGCTTTAGGGCCCTGTGCTTTGCATATCTCACCATAGTACTGGGGTAATGAGTGGGAATTGCTATCGAACACTGTCCCCAGAAAGCTACCCAAGTATAGGTTGCCCCAAAGGGCAGCTCCATTCAATGTCCATTTCCTGTTGAGTTGAAGTAGTACTGAATTTCCCTCCTTTTCTTATACACACTGATCCATTCTAAGAAGCCATTGCTCTCCCTATGTTTGCTGATGCAGTGTTAAACCCCCAATTTTATTTTTAAGCCGGTTGGGTAGACATTGTAGGTGGGTGGAAGCCCCTGTATTGTGACCCAACTCATCAGTAAGCACCCAAAAACAGCCGGGTGGTTACTGAAAAGTGCCGGGTGGTGCGCCCAGCTAAAAGGGGCTGGGGAGAACACTGCAATGGATGGAAGTACCCCCCACAGACATTTGTGTCGCATGGCCTCTATTACTTGTGCGTATTCTTCAGATATACAGCTATGAGAAAAATGACCTTTTTCTGACTCCTATGAGGAGAAACAGTTGTGAAACTTCTATTTTCTGAAATTTAAAAGAAGCTAAATGACTTTCAAACACACAATGGTTACTGGAAAAAGGAACTAGAAAAACAGATAACAGTAGTTACAGATGTAAAGTAGGGAACAATCTGCACATGAAATACAGAAATACATATCATCTGAAAAGCACTTGTTCTACAAACCTAGCTGAAAACATTTTTATTAAAGGGGACCTGATATCAGATTGTGTTTCATGTAGAGTATATTTATGCCAATTGTATTGGTGGATGTTATTTATTAAATCTTTCCAAGACTGAAGATCATAGACTATTAAGGGAGAACCTGGGTGATCCAGCAAGCCTGGAACCTACTGTATTCATAACATTTTGTGTTTAGATACAGATTATTGGGTCTGTTTATAAAGCAGTGACTCTGAAACATTTCCTGATGGAGAATCTTCCAGGTCCATGTGTTTTGTCAGTACGGTAGTAATTGATTCTCCTCTGGCGAATGTCAGATTCACCGACTTATAAATAGACCCCTAAATATTTACAGAAGATGTAAAAGTGAAGCTGCAGCATGGTGTAATAATGTCACCTCTATAGCGGCAGGTTGGCAGGGCCACCCTTACTCTGACTCGGGACTGGTGCTCATTACAGATGAGTGCCAATGTCTGTGGCTAACCAAGCAGCAAATGAGGAAAAGACCGGATCCTGACCCCGTCAGTACAGGAAAGCCAAAGGGAAACAATAGGCAGGCTTTGTGCACACAATATGTCCACGTATCTGAGCCCCTCGGAACATCACTGGACATGGAGCACAATGGTGTGTGTCTCCTACACTGCAAGCTGGCAAATGCAACTGGCCCTCTCCTTTTTATGGTATTTTAACACGCCTGTAGGTCCAAGTAGGTGGTTATTGGTGTAGACATGATTCTTAACCGGTTTATGGAGCACCCTAAAGCTTGATCTGGGTGGGCAGAGACCTTGCGGTCAGTCATGCGATGTGCAGAGTCCCTTATTTTTTTTATTTCTTTCTCCAGAGCTAGGTGGTCCTCACTGATGCAGAGAACATCCCAGCCCTGGCCAGGGACCCAAGGAAAGTCTATTGCCCTGACTGGCCTATGGTCTACAACAACCAACCGAAAATAATCTATTACACTACTAATACATCCTACAAATCTGCTGGACATGTGCTAGATCCAGCCAATGATCCATACTTCATTGAGTGGGGGAATATTGATGAGTTTATTACTTTCTTCTACTTAATATAGAACAGATTTTATAAGAATGTTGCCACAAATGTGCTACAAAGAATAACAAAACTAAGTAGAAGTCGATCCCTCACTGCTTCCGACTGGTCGTTCCTGATCATAAATCTGCCAATTTATTGGTTAAATTCGAAAGAAAGGGTTTTTAAATGAAGTTTTGTTCAATTTGCTGTTTTTTGTCAATTGAATTGATCAACATCAGTGTTTCTCAACCAGGGTTTCGTGAAACCCCAGGGTTCCTTAAAAGGTTAGGGGTTCTTCGGACAATTAGCAAAAAAAAGCTCTTGGGTCAGATTAGGCGACCTCCAATGGTCTTTTGGGCTATCTGTAAGGGAGACTGATCAGATTTAGATAAAAAATACACGGCGTCAGTAAATGAAATCTGATTGGTTGCTATGAGTTGGCTAATTCCTAATACCCTCGGTGCTGTTCACATTTTCCAGACATCATTTACTTTACCTGACACGTCGTTAGCAGAAGCATTACAACTACAGAACATCATCAATGCTCTAAGCTAAGCAAGATCCCGCTGTCTAAACAGTGCCGCCAGCACAGGCACTAATCCCCATTTATACTGTAAACAAGTTTACTGTACACAGCGTGCGGTACATTACGCCACAGGGATATAACATAGGAACGCCGAGCTACAAAGGATCTTTACAAAGAGTACTATGTGGACGATCAGCAGGACCAGCATCACGTGAGACGTTCGTGTGACATCACATAGCCCTCAGGCTTTCTATCAACCATATGACGCCTCACTGAGGACAATTTGACAGACAATAAATTCTTGGACAAAGGGATGTGTATAAATAATTCAATATCCTGACACATGTCTTAAATTTCCATTTAATGACTGTGATTTTGTGTGACCTAATAAAGTATCATTAAAGAAAAAGCCAAAAATGTAATATGGTGCAGTTTACCAGTCCTTAGATATGGTGGCTACTTTTTTTGCAGCTTCTATTGTTGAATTTTTTGTAGATAATGACGCTCCTACAAAGACTCCTAGGGTCTAGGACTACCTTTTCTTAACGAGGAGGAACGCTTGAAATATCTTTCAGGTCTTGGGAACCCTCTTTTATAATTACTACATCCACAGCTCACAGTACATTAATGTGGTGGTCAATGGGAAAAATGCTTCTTACATTATAAAGAGTGCCACCCTTACAGCCAAAAGATCATTGGTATCACCTAACATTACCTAAATGGGGGGCACAAATATATCATTGCTCAAGGAAGCCCCAGCAACCTCTGGAGGAACCATAGGGCACCTGAGGGCAAATCAACAGGTTCACATATCCTCCTCTCCTAGTATAATATACCTATACCTTCCCATTGCTCCCTCATTCATACTTTCAGCCCCCAGGAGTTAAAAACAAAACCTCTATGTTGCCAATTGCTATACCTAAACACAGCCACATGACCAGGAGAGTGATGTCTCTGCTTTCCAAGTTCCTTTTAGTGCCAGCTGCCGAGGGCAATGGAGAATGGAGGGAGAGAGACGGTAGGTATAAAATAGGAGGTTTAGAGAGACTCTTTATAGAGACATATGTCATGTTACCTACATGGGTAATGGAAGTCTCTCTTTAAATACCACTACAGCCCTGCCTTTGTTGGCAGACTTATGAATGATCGTACACTGAAATCCCCCAACCCAGTTCCTGGGTTCTCCCAAGCTGGATTACAGAACTTTGCCTATTCTCTGCCATCTACACATAGATAAATGTATTTTCCCCTCAGCAATTTAATATTGTTTCCTTGTATCCTCAAGAGCCTGAAAAGTAATTTGGGAGATGTAGTTCTGTGTGCATGCCTATATCAGTCAAAGCTGACCTCCCAGCGGCTGCCCTGCGAGAATTTTACAAGCCTGCTCATTACCTAACAAAGGATAATAAAAATCTGTTGCTTGCTAAACACAAAATAATTCTGGAAAATGTTGTAGAGGGAAGTTTGGGGTAAATATGTTTCATTCCATAAATATCGAAATATTCACAATAATGACAGCTGAGCCATTTCCCAAGGCAACCAATCATTTTCTTTTATTCTCAGGGAAACTCAAACAAGTAATCCAATGGGCACCAGCAAAAGAAGTACTTTTCTTCCAGATTTTATTAAACAGCCCTTTACAATAAGCCAGCATGCATTTGGAGATTGATTTCCATATGGCTACGGTAGAAAGACTAACTAGATTTCCAGGTTCCGAAGCTTTCTCAGTCACATAAAGAAAATTGGATCCATATGGACACAATAGAAAAGGTGTTTTAAAAAACAGCAGGGTTTTTACTTTTATTCCCCAACCTCCCTTCACAGCCAGGAGACAGGAAACCAAAGTCCTGACAATGGCTCCGCTCCCGACTCCGTCCCTGCCCTTCCACATGCTCCATGACGCCCTCTGACACACAGCTGGAAAAAGCCAACAAACAGTAAGGGAACGTTTCAATTTCAGAATATGTATATGCGTCCTGCACTTCCTGTGGGAGCTTCCTACAATACGTGGAGAAACACATGAGCAAGAAGCTGAAAAATTTATCAATAAAATAATAAATATTTATGGCCAACGAACACATATGAGGAGCCCCAACAGGCTGACAACTCTTTTATAACTCCGGGGCAATAAAAGCCAGACTAGGCTGTCCATACATTAGAATATATTTCCTATGAATATATAAATGCAAATAAGGGACAGATATAGATTGATTTTATACAATGACTTCAGAAAGTATTCGGAACCACTTCACTTTTTTTAATTTTGTTATGTTGAAGCCCCATGCTACAATAATTTTTTTTTAAAAATCTACACTCAGTACCCCATAATGACAAAGTGAAAACAGAATTTTAGATTTTTTTGTAAATGTTTTAAAAAAAAAAGCTTAGAAATTACATTTACATAAGTATTCAGACTTTTTACTTATTTTTTCGGGGGGTGGAATGCAACAAGCTTTGCACACCTGAATTGGGGGATTTTCTGCATTTCCTCTGTGCAAACCTTCTCATGGAAGGGGACCATTGGTACACATTTTCAGGTTTCTTCAGGGATGTTTAAATGGGTTCAAATCAGTTAAATGGGTTCTGGCAGGGCCACTCAAGGACATTCACAGAGTTGTCCCGAAGTCACTCCTGTGTTTTGTCTTTGCTGCATGCTTTGGGTGATTATCATCTGATAATTCAGTTCTATTCATACATATTGTCTTACATCTCTTTGTGACTCTTGTAGATGTCGATACTTTAGTTCCCTGGTATTAGATGGTGGTCACCTTCTCCCTTCGTGCAGGTGAAGTTGTCACTGGGCTCCAAGAGGATAAGAAGCCTGTAGTTTTCTAGGTTTGGATCGAGCATGGACAGGGTAAAACCCCATTCATTTTGTTTTCTGCTGTCTATGTCCTGTCTGGAAGATCTCCCTCCATTTCTTATCCTGGAGACACAATAGGAAGTAAGAGGTACTCTCCAAAGTAAGGGGAGATCCCCTCTTAGGAACATGAATTGTCTTGATGATAACTGTAAAACGTTGATAGATTTGCTGTCACTTTCTTTAGAATAAAAAGGGAAAACAGATTTAGCCAGAAAGAGGACACACACAGCTGTAAAAGATTTTTTGGGGATTCAAACCTTTCTGCGTTACATTCACTTTACATAACAGCATGGCGCTAATCTGGCTTTTGTATTCCACTGAAACATAATGGTTCTCTCCCATCTCTTGGAAAACTACAAATTCCAAGACTTGAAGCTCTACAGCAAACAGAAAAGGAATCTCTCCCAAAAACAAATGTCTGCTCAAAA
This sequence comes from Pyxicephalus adspersus, assembly GCF_032062135.1. Taxonomy (NCBI): domain Eukaryota; kingdom Metazoa; phylum Chordata; class Amphibia; order Anura; family Pyxicephalidae; genus Pyxicephalus; species Pyxicephalus adspersus. The sequence continues at coordinate 13,988,711 of NC_092864.1, forward strand.
GCTAAATCCTCCTTGTACCAGGACTTTATAAATACAGCCCCCAGCACCCATCCATACATATCCGGTCTGGGGCTGTTGACCCACTTTCTGCAGCATTTCACCAGTGAAGCTGGGTGATCCAACAAAGCTGGGATGGATCTGGTCCAGGATTCAAAGCATTTGAGAGACCCAGGTTTGCTTGATCACCTAGCTTCACTGATGAAAGTGTATTCTCACCAGCCTTGGAGAGCTTTATTACATCAGGCCCTATATTCTAATATATTCTAATATATCATATAATATCCTAAATGGATAAAGCAGATACACATAGATGGAGCATGAAGCATGATTACCTTCCTTTACATAACATATATGAATTCTTTTAGAGGAATGTGTAGTTTTATGTATGTATTTTATATATATTATATATATTCAATATTCAGAAAAGAGCTTTTTTTCCTGATTTCTTTTTACATTACGGTTGTAAAAATCTGACATTTTCATACAGACCTAAAGCATATGAGGCTACAGGGTGAGGCTCAAGTCATCTATAACTTCTGCTATAAAGTTACACAGCAATCTATTCTGCTTCATTGTCATATACTCATCTCTCTCAGTCCCTAAGGGGTACGAAGAGAAGATTCAACCTTTTATACTCTACAAATAAGAGAGGAAAGTAAACTATCATAAAACACAACTATCCTGACAACAACTAAAAATAACCCATAGGCGTACCTGAGGTCATGACTCAAACAAGGCAGCGTGATTGGCACATAAGTTCATAAAGTCAAACCCTGCTCCCCCTAAGGGAAAATTCACATCCTTTACACCTCCCTTTCCCCAAAGAATAGTATTGTATTGTGTTAGGTTTGCATCAAAGCTAAATATAGGTTCATAGTTTGCTAAAAAAAAAAAAAAAAAAAAAAGTTATTGTTGCCTAAACAGCTGAGGGTTGGCGCTGGGATTATCGGCTTTGGCATTTATATGAAGCCGTGCAGGACAGGTACAATAGCCCAGTTGGAGACAGGATAGGAGTGGTCTTTGGTGGATTTACTCATGGGATACAATGGCACAGAGCCCTATGTTGTTGCCCTAATTCAGCCATGGCACAGCTGTCTATTTGACTGTTTACCAATGTCAAAAATGGTAGACCCTGCATTGGTTCTTGGTAGCCCAGGCAAAAGGAAAACAGGTTTTCTGTAGTATCGTGCTATGTGGTTAGAGTTTTGGATGCAGATCCAAGCATATCATAATTTTGTTTTGAAGGGCATGACAATAAAATATATTATTGCAAACATGGCCTATTAAGAGCAAAATAACCCTGATTTGTTATACCAAACTACACAGTGCACTCCTACTGCTCTTTCCTTCATTGCAACCATTGCAAAAAGACACCAGGACACTGTAGGAGCGTACAGGGAGAGATGGCATTACCTTCTCTGTACCTTCTACCTTCTTGAGGCTGCTAGGTTGATGGAGGAGGACACCTGACTCCCAAAATACTGAAGGCATGGTTCCATGATAAAAGAACGCGTGCATAGCAGGGTGGCACAGTGGCGACCACTCTCACCTGGTAGCAATAGAGTTAGAATCTTGGCTAGGAAACAATCTGTATAGAATTTGTAAATTCTCCCTGTGTTTGTGTTGGTTTTATTTCCAAACCATTCTGGTGGCTTGATTGGGTTCTCCCCAACCACTGGTCTCGGACCGTTACAGACATTTGCAAGATTACACAGGGAGGGTACGTGTTGTGTAACTTTGGATACACCCCTCTGCACGGCTCGGCTTTGGTGGGAACCCAAGCGGCACATCAAAAATCCACACTCCTTCACATACAATGGTCTGTTCTGGATAAGATCTTCAGGCTGGACTGGGGCCAGTTCTGATGGAGATCTGGGTGATAGCCAATAAAGATGCCTTTCCACCACTGCCGATTATCAGCGTATAATGTAGGGGCACCACCCAATCCTGGGCGGAATGGGAGGCCACTTCTCCTCGACCCAATCTGTCTCCAAATTAAGAGCCCACAGGAAACAAGATGACCTAAACAGGATTAAGATGTCTCCAAGACAAAGATGTAAAATATTGCAGATTCCCAGTCTTTGGAGGTGTGGTGACTGCATTTGTTTTTTTCCCTTATTTTGCATTCTGATGATCCCACCAGCAACAAACTTTCAGTCCTCAGGTGACAACCACTGGAAGGAAAGAAAGTATTTGATGATTGCAGAACACCTCCCTATCCCACATCTGTCTTTGCTCCTTAACAAGGTAAAACTCTACAAATAAATACAAAGACATAGACCACATGTTAAGACTAGAGAGCTGCAATATACTAAATGTTTGGGACAGGTTCACACGTTCAGTAATCCCACAAGTCTCCCCACAGTTGGCAAGTTGCCAGGCGCTGGCCCACTAGAACTGCAGTTTTGGTTTTGAAAGAACCAGCATCGCACATTTGGCAGGAGAACCAGAAGAGCAAAAGTGTTATGACATATACAAAGGTCTTTTTGGCTAGAAATGTCCTACCCTTAATCCAAGGATCCCTGGGCCATAGACTTTAGTAATGTTTGAAATATTTCTTCATTATATATGTTTTTATTCGAGTCCTTCATACATGGATACACACACACATATATTATATATTTTATATATATATAAATTTATATTATTTATATATATATATTTCCCTTTGTAGATGTCATAACTCTTTTTGCTCTTCTTGTACTCCTGAGGAAACAGACAAGGTTTGCGAAACGCGTTGAAAAACTGTTAGAGCTTTGTTTGTTGACCCAACATAACAGAAAGGGTCATCATGTGAAATAATCGTTTTTGGTTGCTATGTAAACGTTGCAAATTTGTTTTATAGTGTTTGTATTTTATACCAATTTTTTTGAGAATTTTAATATGTTGAAATAAATCAAGAATTAAGTCTTAAAGGTGTTTTGTACTCTATAGCACCTTACAAGTCCTTCTTGTTATAAAAATATCTATGTAATTTGGGATGTGGTGTACTTGTATGTTAAGTTTATTACTTAGGGGTAAAAATTAGTTATGCTACCAATAGTTGAATGAATGGTTGAAGTTGACTTACAGGTAAATGAGAAGCCTCTTCTTCCATGCATCACATTTTTGCATTTGAACACTGAAGCTGTGGTCACACTGAGAGCAGACCCTCCAACTTAGAGGTCCATTTTAGAAGGATCATGGCAAAGCCTACATCAGTATTTCCTTCATAGAAACAGGGAAGGATCTGCATCAATGGTTGTTAAAATCTTTCACAGAAGGAATTGGGGAGAATCCAAGCCGTAACCTACAGACTGCCTTTTGTTTACTGCAGGTAATGGGGAAGCCACAGAGGCTCCAAAAAATTAGCTCCTGATATGATTGCAATGAACAAGATCCGGAAACTTGCAGAGCGCTCAGATAATTAGTTTGATTTGTACAGGGAACACATAACAGTTCAGCTTGGATAGTAGAGCCAGAATTGGCTACATGATGCAAAACTTCACAAGCATGTCAATTAGGAGAGCAAAGATTCTGCAGAGAAGAGGAAAATTGTTATCTTCTCTGCCGATGAAATAAAACTGAATTATTAGGGAAGACATTGGAACAAATAAAGTTTTAAGAAGCTATACATGGTATAGCCTGTCTATAAAAGATTTCCATTCTGGATAGATGCTTCTGCTAGCATCCTCCACATTACAAAAATAATTTCTCAGCAGGTATGATGATAACTTTGGTGAGATTTGATAACTTTTCTGCAGATGTAACTATTTCCTTATTACTTCTCCAAGCTTCCTAATAGTAAGAAACACCACTGAATGATCCCCAGTGTAAAAAGACTTCACATCTCAGACAACTCATTAATAAGAGTAAACTTTGGAAGCAGACATGGCTCATAGTGAAGAATCTGACAGCTGCAATAATCACAGTGCTAATTTGTTAGAGGAAGAACAAAGCCAGGGGAATTAATCCAACCACAGGAAAATACAAGAGCAAAGTGTGGGGCCAGGGGCAATACACAGAGAAGGAAGAGAGAAAATAAAAGAAAGAGAAAAGAAAGAGAGAAGAGAAAGAGAAAGAAAAGAAAGAGTGAAAAGGAAGAGAAAGAAAGAGAAAAGAAAGAGAAAGAAAAGAACGAGAGAAAAGAAAGAGAAAGAAAAGAAAAGAAATAAAGAAAAGAGAAAAGAAAAGGAAGAGAGAAATGAGAGAAAAGAAAGAGAAAGAAAGAGAGAAAAGAAAGAGAAAGAAAAGAAAAAGGGAGAAAAGAAAAGAAAGAAAAGAAAGAAAAGAAGGACAAATTTGGGCTAGTTCAACGGCAGATGATGTAGAGCAATGACAGTGGTCAGGGTTCAATATTAAATGATTGCTAGATTGATGTAAGCTCTTTCCTGACAATCAGAACTTTGGTGTCACATTCTCACCCAGGAAAGAGAATTTGCCCCTTTGCCCACAACTAGCTGCTGTGTATGTTTGGATAGACATGACCCTTTGTATATGTTAAGTCAGACACATGTTAGAAATTTACTACAGCTCACCGAGAAAATCAAAGAACTCTTATTTTTTAATTAGATGTAGGGCCTGCAATCCCTGCAGAAATACCTTAATACCTAAGAGACATTGTGCATAGGTTGGAGCGGATAAGGAATGCCTAATGCTATGACATTCTATATGTGCACTTATTATATGCCATATGACACTGATGATCTCAGTGCCTATTCTACTACATGGATATGGAGCTTTATAGAAAAGTGCTGAAATAAAACTGACGAAAGAACTGATTTCAGAGGAGCATTTGACCAATGCCACGACAAGGCCATCTGACCAGCATTTAGATAACTTTTCAATTTATTTAGGTAACTTTTACCATGTAGGGTACAGTGACAGTGTTTCCCTAAAGGCCACCTATTGACCCACAATTCTAGGTGATTCCCTGACGCTCCTTTCTGAAAAGTCAAACTTTGTGTGAGCTCCAGGATGCATGGTGTTGGAGCTTGCAAAGCAGTGCTCAATCCAGGCATTTTTTTAAGCTGGGAGTAGGTGGGTGGCAGCCCCTGTATTGTGACCCAACTCTGGGTGGTTACCGAAAAGTACCAGGTGGTGAACCCAGCTAAAAGGGGCTGGGGGAAACACTGCACAGTGTTAATGGGAACCTACTGCTTCTCACATGGCAGCGGTCAGGACTGAGAACTACATCATGATGGAGGTCTCATGCACCCCCATAAGTGAAAGCACCGGGTACATTGAAAAGGCCACAGAATGAGAGTGGCATTTATGGCACGGTTCACACATGTGGCACCAAACCATTAAGTAAGAGCATAAATATTGGTGCCATGCTTCTGTGATAGGACAGAGGGAAACTGGAAGGAGACGTTTGGCTGTGACGTTGGACTGTGACGTCCATACAGACTAATCCAACAGTCCAAGTTCTTTCTGGTTTGCATAACATTCAAAACAATAACAAACCATCTTCTATACCATCGTTCACAGACATTCTCTGTCATTCGGATGCAAAACCAATCATAAAAGCAGCAAGCATCAAAAAATATTTTAGACGTCCTACAGTTAATAATAAAAAAAAAATTGCTCCACATCACTCCAATTCCCTCAACAATACAAATCTCAGCTAAGTTTGTAAAATCCCCCCAGCTTGAACTCCCAGATCCCCGCTCTGCTTTATGTCAAAAGAACATTTCTATTGCTATGACCTAGTGCTTGTTACATGCCTCAGTACCAAATCCCTGACAACAAGGCTCCAACATAAGCCTGAGAATCAGGAAATGGGGGAGGGAGAAAGGAAACAGACCCCCAACAGAAAAGCCTCGGGGCCCCTGGGATACTCTAAATACAACTGGAGGCGTGCTGCAGTTTGTTCGCACAACAATAACCAAATCTAAAATTGCAGTTTTATAACACAAGGCCTCGTGATTGAGAAGTGTCTGACAGCAGAGCTGATGTTGTCACCCTGAAGCAATGCCAATTCCCATTTTATGACTTAGGGGCCTATTTGGCGATTGAAAAATAATGTTATTTACTCCAATTAGTAAACACAGCAGGCAAGTTTTATGCAAGTCCTGGCTGCTGATTGAAAAGTGTTGATCGTGACAAGAAAAGGTAGTGAATCAGGAAACAGATTATCAGAAAATTGATTAATGATCGCTACAGCCAATACCAGCTCAGGTTTAATCAGGAAACACACATTCTGGTGCAAAATCAATTTTGCAATGTTAAGATATAATAATACATTCAAACATAAGGACCATGCAGAATGTCTAAAACAGCTGACTGTTGTGTCAACCTCTCTACCCAACCAATTAGTTTTCCTTATTTTGAGTTGGCTGGATAGGTGGGAACATGTAAGGGTTATTCGAGACCAAGAATATTTTGGCAGTTGCTTATGTTAGAAGTTTTGTGTCTCAGCGATTCCTAGGACTGTGTTGCTGAGCGAATGACTTTAAGCAGCATTTGGAGTAAGCTATGGGATCGTCAGCATTTGGAGCAAGCTATGGGATCATCAGCATTTGGAGCAAGCTATGGGATCGTCAACACTTAATGCAAGCTTTAGCATATTCAGCATTTGGAGCAAGTTATGGGATTGTCAGCATCCGAAACAAGCTTTGATATTGTTACCATTTGAAGCCAACTATGGGACCTTCAGCATTAGGAGCCAATTATGGGATCGTCTGAAGCCAACTATGGGATCGTCTACATATGCAGCCAGCTATGGGATCGTCAGAATTTGGAGCCAGCTATGGGATCGTCAGCATTTGGAGCCAGCTATGGGATCGTCAGCATTTGGAGCCAGCTATGGGATCGTCAGCATTTGGAGCCAGCTATGGGATCGTCAGCATTCGGAGCCAGCTACGGGATCGTCAGCATTCGGAGCCAGCTACGGGATCGTCAGCATTCGGAGCCAGCTATGGGATCGTCACCATTTGGAGCCAGCAATGGGATCGTCAGCATTTGGAGCCAGCAATGAGATCGTCAGTATTTGGAGCAAACTATGGGATCATTAGCATTTGGAGCAAACTATGGGATCGTCAGCATATGGAGCAAGCTATGGGATCGTCACCATTTGGAGCAAGCTATGGGATCGTCACCATTTGGAGCAAGCTATGGGATCGTCACCATTTGGAGCAAGCTATGGGATCGTCAGCATATGGAGCAAGCTATGGGATCAATCAGTCTTAACATGTACTCAACAAGTATGTTATAGAGTGCAGCTGCTAATGACCCTGGCACGGAACAGATTTATAGCTCCTTAGAGAATTATTGTAGCGAGCTGTGGCAGAAACCCAGATAGAAATCGCCAGAGAAAATAATCAGACAGAACTGTAGCTTCATATACATATATTATAGCCAGCTACTGCAACAGCTCTGTAACTAGGTACAAATCACCAGAGACAATATCAGACAGATTTGTAGCTGCTGGAAACCTCCGCTACAAAATTACGACTGTGGTCTGGTCCTAAGGGAGACTACAGACAGTCATCATGAGAAAAAAACAGGCTATGTATCAGTCAGGCTCTCCATACATGAGGCCTAATATTCTCTTTAGGCTTTGTTATCTATAGGTGAGACAACTTTAATAAACAGTCCATAGAGATCGAAGAACGCTCTTTTATTCTTGTACATGGGAAATCCACTAAAAGCTCACCATAGAAGAAGTATGGATGTTCACCCAAAGCACATGTCTGTACTAAAATTCTTCATATAAAAATATACCTTGATTGCAGAATAAATCCAAATCTTTACAATCTCTAAATAACTGTCAGTTAAACTGGTTGTACAGGTTCACTAACAACAAACTGAAGAAAGAAGTCTGCTATAGGTTGATTCCCTTTACTGTGTATTCAGTTAAAAAAAACAAGACGTTTTTAGCACACACTGCATGGTGTGTGGAGTGTCATTGCCTCTAATAGACCATAAAACCAAGTACCATATCTAATTATATGCCCCAGAGGCAACAGGTATTAATAAATGACAGATGGACATACAAGACAATAGAAAAGGCTGTAGGAATCATCACTCTCTTTGTACCTGTTTTCCGTTCTCCGTGCTGTGGTTATTTTGCAGCTGGTCTTCGATGGTTGTGTCGTTCTTAGTTTTCCAAACCTCGCCATTGTTGTTACTCACAGAAGGAGAAGAAGGGGCACTTGAGTTGGGCTGAGACTCTGGAGGCGAACTGGACTGTGAAAGCCGTCGATATTCATCCGCCTCTCTGTCGATAACCAACAACCGCGTCTCGTTCTCTATGGCTTTGATGCGTTGGACCACCTGGAAGATGAAAAAGCATGTTAGTAAGCCACTGAGCATAGAAGAGAAAACAACACAACAGAATCATAAAAAAGAAAGGTCCATCTGTTCACTCATTTGGGTAGAAGCAGGCCATGCAACCCCAAACTCTGGTTTAGGACTGCCATCCCGTGCACTGACCACAAATATTGGGGAGAGCTCTTTGGGTGAGAAGGGGCGTAATCAGCTGGGCAAAGAACAGGAGTTCCTGATCATTCTATTGATCAAGTATCAAAAAGGAATGCCTTTTTTTCCAATAGATTTCATGTTTTATGACATGAGAATTCGGTGCAGGACCCACTGAACTGGTAATGCATGGAGGGTCTCTTTTTATACTTTGAAATCTCTGAAAAATTTACACCTTTATCTCTAAATGTTGCAGAAAACATAACCACATTATTTATCATTGTCATTTCTATTAATGGCCATTTAAAAACTTTCACCGATACTGTTCTCAGTTCTTAGTGCGTGCCCTTGTTTACACAACTGCTAAGGTTAGATTTCCCTGGGGCCCCTGATAGTTAGTACACCCATACTTATTTATGGAAAAGCTTTTCTTCTGGACAATGATCATTGTTCTTCATGTTTGGGCACATGGCCCACTGCGCTGGTTCCCAGTAGTCAAAAAGAAAACTGGAGAAAAGTTTAAAGAAAGTTTTAAGGAACAATCACAAAAGCAATGTTTACAAGGAACAAAGCCTCAGAAGCTCCAAAAGGTTTCACTGATGCTTGCGTTGGGTATGTTTTACAGGTACAGGAAATAACAAATTCCAAGAAAGCGGGCAAGAGATATATCCTTAAAATTAGAGTGTAGAGCCAAGGCTTGATCTCCATCATTGCAGCCACACAGGTATTGGCCCTCAAAGCCAATTTGCTTCGATCTGCTCACATCCAAACAGAATACTTCTTTATTTTACTGGTGCTTGTGTGCCTGGGAGTATTATGACAACGGGGAAGTAAACCAATGCTACCTTCAGCAAAAATATGTCTATAGGTAAGTGTTTCAGGCTATTAATGGGGGAGATGGCAAATCCACCTAACAGGGACACAGACAATCTTTATTGGAGTTGGGCTTTAAAAAAAAAACAGTTATAAGCTGCAAAATCAGTCTTCAATAATATATTAATAATATCTTTTTGAGAACTTAGCTATGAAAGATCAACATGTAATAGGTTGGAAAGGGTCAACCTATTGCACAGAACTGTACAATAATTAGGGACTGCAAGTGTTTATTTTTAGCAATACTTTTTTTAGGATGTTTCATTTGAGGCAGTGTAATGTTATATATACACGTCTGACAATAGTCAACCAAGACAAGCAGGATAGGAGACTATTATCATATGTGTGTGCAGTATTCCAATTTTTTTTTTTGAAGCTCGGTGGTAGGGAGCTGTAGGCAGGTGGTGCCCCCTGTATTATGACCCAAACTTTCAAAAACCACCCTAAAACAGGCGTGTGGTTACGGAAAAATGCCGGGTGGTGTGCCCAGCTAAAAGATACCGGGTAGAACATTGGTCCCCCAAAGCCATTAATCAATCCACCATGGCACAGCAGGGTGCCAGTTGCTTGTCCTCCCATCTTCCCTTTCTTTGGAACAGAATGCCGTTGTGTGTACACCACTCGTTCTTTCATCTGTCACTGGAAATGGGAACAAACGTTTATTTCCAGAAACAATGATCTGACATCTGTATGGGGTTTAAGTTTTAAGCCCAAACGGCAGACATACAAATTCTTCAGCAGGTAACACAGCTCAGTTGTATGTGTCTCAGGTTCCTATTCAGGACCGTTTTGGAAATAAGGATTCTTGTGGCCATATTAAAGATGTTAGGAATGAAAAAAGCACCATTTATGGAGGACAAGTAAGTGGCATTCTGCTGCATCCCTTTAGCTGGTCAGTCATCAGGCAGGATGGATCAAAAAGTGATGTAGGGGTGCTGGATTTACACAATGATGAACATTCATCATTGGCAACAGAAATCTAGCATTGCATAAGAACAAGAATGCCAGGATAAATATGAGAACCGCTCAACAGACAAGGCATGCCCCCGAGCATGTTCAAATACCAATGCTTCATGTCTGAAAGGAATTCATCTTATCAGAATCAATTGCTACAAGGCGCTCTCATTAAAGCTCATCCGTGACACAAGTCACCAGCGATATGATCTTATTTTGTTCACCCACGTCACATGGAATATTTCAACACACGTCTCGGCTGCTCAGAGCACAGCTATGTTCCTGTTCCTCTCATTGCCTGATTATGTCTATACAATAAGGATTAGACATTTGAGAATGTCAGGTGGGTTGTGCCAACTGGGCGAGTTCGTAACAAAGTGTGTGACCAACTGTGAAACCCGCTGTTGTAATATAATTTATCACTGACTAATGATGTGACTTTATGTGAAGGTGATAGTAGTGTTAAGGGGAAACTCTAGGATAAGTCATGTGATATACATTTCAGTTCATCTTATGTTTAAAAATCATGTTGCCATTACTAAACAATCAGCAGGGAAAGATTTGCTGATATGGTATCTGTAATGTACCTGAATTAGCAGCTCAATAAGATATACAGTAGTTGTGCTTTAGTATAGTCATGGACTTTATCAAAGGAAACATTTCAAACATCCCTTTAAATTTGCAGATTAATAAGGAAATCGAACAAATTGTCTTCATTATAGACCAACTGTGCACATCTGAAGGGATCCCAATAATCACTTAGGAACAATTTCTCCTTGTGTGGCTAGAACAGGAATTGATATCCAATTTCCCCAGTGTGACACAGAAAGCAGAAAAAATACTAAGGTGCTAACTATACCCTATCCTATCAAAAAGAAAAATACATCAATGCCGGGACATGGTCCTGCAGCACCCAAGGGGGTTAAAGGGAAATAGCACCCAAACTCATCTGAAGTAAAGTTTGCAAGTCTTGCCTTTCTTTTTTTTTTCCAAGATGGTGACTTCTTTTGCTAGCCCCCCAGCCCAACCCTTGTTGATCAGTATTTTAGCATGGGGGAACCCTTAAAATACCTTTCAGGTCCTGGAGAACCCCTCCTATAATAATTATATCCACAGTACATTAGTGTGGTGGTCAGTGGGATGAATGTCACCCTTACAGATACCAGCCAAAAAGAACATTGGTGTCAGTCAAACTTATCCAAGGTACTCATTGCTCAAAGAACTCCTAGCAAACTCTGTGGAATCCCTAGTTGAGAAACACTGATCTAGATATTCAGATATTCTCTTTCTAAGCTGATACACAACCCTATACAGGGGATTTAGGGTTCAATTTCCAATCCAAATAATATTTACAAATCCCAGCTTCCACTTTTGAACTCAATTCCAAAATTCTGTCTCTCTGGATTCTGTGTATAACAATGTCAAGTTCCTCAGGGGAGGGGTTCAATATGTAAAAGGGAGGGGTGTTGTTGTTGGCGTGTCATTCTGTATCAATATGTCACCTCTGGAGTGGGGTCTATTTGCCCTGGGAATGTTTTTTAATAATAAAAAAAATAAAGTGAATTGGCTTACTGATATTACAAACTGATTAAGAACTTTATAAGTAGAAATCCATAACCTTGTCACCCCACAGCCACAACTAATAGAACTCCACTTCAGTTTTTATATCAAAGGCTGCATTCTGAACTTATGCAATCATAAAAGGAAGAATCTGATCTTGAAGAACTTGTGGAATAATTTGATCCTGAAGAACAAACCCTACTGCCTTACATTTTCCACACTTAAAGCCTTTTCAGCTCTTCTCCATCTGCCATCCACAAGTCAGAGGCTTCTTTTTCTATTAAACTTTAGATTTTTAACTGGAGAGTTTTCAGTCTTCAAAAGCCTGGATGCCTGGCATAAATGTCACGCTTGTTTTAGAACAGAACACAGTGACCTCCTCGCTTTCACAAGAGAGAAAGGAAAAAAAGAAGCCAAAATACCAAAAATGAAGAGTTTTAGAGAAGAATTGTTTCAAAGAAAAAGGACAGGAGGAGACAATGGCCAACACAACGATACACAGAGCTTAGTGATAATGAAGGGACCAAACACAATGTGACACTGATCTCAAGCACTATGAAAGGACCAGACACAATATGACACTGCCTTCTTAACCCTATCACCGACTTTGTTTACAACAGACAGCCATGACATCAGCAATGGTAATTGTATATAGCTTGGGCGAGCGCAGGGTTTAAAGAAGTTCTAGCATAGTATATGTTAGGTGCAAGCTAATGGAAAAGTAACACATCTACAAATTTATTATCTCTTACACAGTACTCCCCTTGACAATGCTTTTGTCTGCTTTTCTGCTCCAGAAGGATGGGGACATTTTTATTCAGGCATCATACAGTGTCACCATCTACTTTCTGTTCTAAAAATCTGGTTGAGAGATGACACAATCAAGCAAACCCAGGTGACTGTAAAATAAATATCTGCAGAGTTCTCACCTAAATTTTTGGTAAGTTGGGTAGGGAGAAGCAATAGCCAGGTGGTCTAAAAGCGAGCAACACATGACAAATTTCGTTATTTTTGCTACAGGATTCTAATACCCCTAAAATTACCACCACTTTCCCTTAGAAGATAATATTTTTACATTATTATTTATATTATTATTATTATCATCATTAATAATGCCCCTATATTGTGACCCAACTTTTCAGCAACTGCCCAAAAACAGCCAGGTGGTTGCTGTGAAGAGCCGGGTGGTGCGCCCCGATAAAACAGGCTGGGGAGAATACTAGCCAGGCACAGTTTCAAGCTACAAAGTTGCAATGCTTTAGGAGGTGGCCAGAGACTGCAGCTATGCTATAAGGGGTGGCCAGAGACTGCAGCTATGCGGTGGCCAGAGACTGCAGCTATGCTAGAAGAGGTGGCCAGAGACTGCAGGTATGCCATAAGAGGGGGCCAGAGACTGCAGCTATGCCATAAGGGGTGGCCAGAGACTGCAGCTATGCTAGAAGAGGTGTCCAGAGACTGCAGCTATGCTATGGAAGGTTGTCAGAGACTGCAGACATACTATGGTAAGTGGTCAGAGACTACGAAGATGCTAAAGGAGTTGTTAGGGACTAAGGACATGTTTTAGGAGACAGTTATTGACAAGAGATGCATTGCATGAAACTGCTAGGGATCAAATCTACTACAACCCTTTATTACTTTATTATTTTTTATGAAGTTTGCCTTATTTAAGATTCCCTTCTGAAACATTCATTATCAAAAGAGAAAAGAGTAAAATGAAAACTTAAAATAATATTCTTTTTTACTGGCTTCAGAGAGCAATAAAAAAAAAACAGCCAGGTGGTTGCTGAGAAGTGCCGGGTGGTGCGCCCCGATAAAACAGGGTGGGGAGAATACTAGCCAGGCACAGTTTCTTGCTACAAAGTTGCAATGCATCTGAAAATCTTACAAATGGAGGAGACTGTGGAAAAACCTCCTCCTGCATGCAGCAGACTAATGCAATCGTCTTAGCCTACGCAAAGCCACTGACTGGAGCTCGAGGAAGGCTATTTAGTGATAAAGTCTGCACAAATATACTGTTCCTGCTGCATACTGTCAGGATATAAATGGCAACCCTGGGAGATGCCTAAAAATTGTTCAGCCCTTTTGGGGAGAAGATCAGATGAAGACATTGTCATTGCAGAGTGATATCTGTGAGAGATAGGAAATACCTGGAAGTGCAACACAAACACATTACTTAGCATGCATGCAACATGAAAAATCTGATGCTATGTTTGCTTTAATAGAGAATGTGAAGAATTCAGTAAGAAAGTGATGCAGAATTTCTCTCTAATGCATGCATGCCTTTGTGTACAGACAGGCATTCTTATGTTAACAACATTCTATAATTTATGGAAAACATAAATACTAATGTCAGACACACAGATGGTTATGCAGATTAGGGGCTGTGCAGCCAGATGTCAATGTCTGCCAATTCAAGTGTATTCAGCATAAAGGAGAATATATAAAGTAATGCAAAAATTCATATATCGGGCTGGTTATCGGCAGGATATTGGAAAAGTAAGCTGAAGTCAATAGAGATAGTTCATAGTAACTGTGTTTACGGTTCAAGCCCAACTCAGCTTGAACTCTGCTGGCTCAGCAAGGGATGATGTGGAGTTCTGCAGAAAGACCACTGCTTCTATAAAGAGAGCCCTTCTTTACAGCAGGCTGGCAGGAGACAGGATTTGTTACTCAGGCTGCAGCTACTTTCGAAAGAAAATGAACAGATTTTGTTTCTATAAACCAAAATATATTAACATTCTGATTTAGGCTACAAACACACAGTAAACTTTTGTTGCTGGAAATAATCTTTTATGATCATTTTCAACGACAGATGAACAAACGGTCAATGTACACTGAACGCTATTTTGTTGTATAGAGAAGGCAGGGCAAGCAAGTAGCACTCCACTGTGCTCAGTTCCCTTGACTTGTATGGGGATCGTTCCTGAATATCATTAAGGGATCCATCCTTACGGAACGTGAGGTGGCCTCTGCCATCATGAGTGCTTGTGTTGGGTGACAATTATCTTATGTGTGCCCTAAACTGAACACTGAATGGGGCTTTAAAGTCTTTCCCAGGGCAAAATGTTTACTGACCTAAATCTGCCGTCCAGGCTCTGTACCTAAGTTTAATGGGTCACCAATCTAGCACCACTGACTTGGCCATGCTGGCTGTTCCCCATAGGTCTCCATCACCTACTTATACTTTTTCGGAGTTCAGCGGACCCTACTTAATAAAAGAGTCCACAATCTGCAGGGGGTGATGTGACCCTCATCTCCAGAAATACAGCGTCACATGTCCATGGATTTAGTGGCACCTTTGGCAGGTACGACATCCCCCACCTATGTATTTCACTTTTGTTTTTAGTTACTTGCCTGTAATTCTGCTTTATTTTACATTTAGTGCCCTTTAAAACAGCAAATCTGCACTTGCCCACAATGAAAGTGTTAAGCAGCCCCAAGGCTTGTTTCCAATACTGTACAAGATGTTTTCAAGCCTCTGGAGGGGTTCTCAAGAGACCGATGTCACCTCGGGACTTGTGCAGGACTGCTTCTAAATTAGTAGCTGAGGACAAATGTATCAAAAAGTCATTTCTACAGGCTGACTGTATAGACATGGAAGGAAACAAGAAATGAATAAATTTCAACCCAAGCGATGAAGAAATCATTATCTGCAACCAACCACAATCATGTGACTAATTTATGAAGAACATTTCGTAGAGTAAAAGACATATGCTGTGTAAACTACAAGGCCCATCGTGCAGTGCGGCCAAAGAATGATGGGAGTCAGTCCAAGGCAGCTGGAAAACCACAGGTTGCAAATGTCTGACTTGCAGCTGTAGGTGACGGCTCTTAGTACCTCCAACATCTTTCCGGATAGGCTCACAAAAATAATAGGGAACAGATGGTGATCATTTAGAATGAGCCAGTCGCTAATTAGCTTGAAATAAATTCAAGAGGAAATTTTGCTGCGGTTTTCCAGTGTTGCAAGACCAGGGATCACTTGTTACTGATTAGCCTATCAATCATGCCAAGCTGATTTCTGACAAAAGCAATGAAATCGAGACAGGGCGCCAATAAAGCCAAATAACAACGTTAAAAGTCGAATTTTGTTTTTTCAAAAATGCTGACTCACTTGCAAGGGAAGCCGATGGAATAGGAACATGGTTGTGCTGTTGGGCTGTATCTTAGTACAGGGATCTCCCCAGGCCCTTTTAGCTGGGTGAACCACCCGGCACTTTTCAGCACCCACCCGGCTGTTTTTGGGTGGTTACTAAAGAGTTGGGTCACAATACAGGGGCTGCCACCCGCCTACAATTTCTTCCCACCCGGCTTAAAAAAACTTCTGGGTTGAGCACTGTAGTATATATCTGTTTAAGGACTGAAGGACATGAAACAGGATCACTGTGATTTATATTGAAAGAGATTACTCACTAATTAGCTAAACGGGATTTGAATATACCATTGCCGCCATAACCACCTCTTTCCTTGCAACGTTTTTAAATAAGAGGGCTGCTTGAAGTACAAACATCAGACTTCTCCTCTCCTTCCTCCTGAAGAAGCAGATTTTTTCTGCGAAACGCGTCGAGAAGTTATTCAGAAGTTAAACCCTTTGGGGGTATTCTGTAGGGAGAGGTCATTATATACAGCCATGATTTTATTGTGTTTTATGCATTTGAAATGATGTTTGTTTTTAATGTTTATTAATATTAAAGTGTTGTTATTTTTGTAATATACTTATGGTACTGGGTAAAAATCCTGCTTAAAACTGAAGTCTTTCATCGCATATCTTTTCCTATAAATGTTAGGGAAGTGGCCTGTTTAAGAAATGTATATAGGTGGATGTTTCTTTAAAAATCAGAAGAAAACAAACGTATAAATGCTAAAAATGTGTTTTGTCATGAAGCAACCAATGGGCAGAAAGTAAAAATATTGATCCTGCATATAGATCTTTAATTACTACATGTTATGGAATGACAACTGCCTCCCAATTGTGCTCCTGTATTGTCACTATTACATGCACCCCTAGAGAAGGCCAAACTGAATCACATTGCTCAAGCATGATTCACCATTGAAATCAGGACTACATCAGCAATGAGCAATAATGTGCAGACAATGTGAGTGGAGATAGACAGGAGGAATCTGATGATAATCAGCAGAACCGATGGTAAAGCAGGGATGGATAGGAACTGAAAGTAATATATTAGGGATAAGATATTGACAATTGTTGATTAAAGATTTATGATCCAGTCCTTCATGACATACCATCATCAAGCCACTGACTTGTTAAAGACCTGAGAGGATCCTGCCCTTGGATAGCCAATTGGATTTTAGAATAAAAGATATTGGCACCCAAAGAAGGGCACTTCTAATGCAAAGTGAGGAAGAAGTAAAAACCTGGCACATAAATATTCCAGAAGACAGAAAAGGCTGGGGTTTGTCGGCAATTTTAGACGTGTATTTCAAATATAACACAAGAATAAAGAGAAATAAACAAATTGACTTATTACATCTCAGCCCGTTACATTCAACATAGGTGGGTCACTCCCATTTAAAGTTATGGGAGATGGTGCCTGATGTCTATACAAGAACAACTGAATAAGTTTCATATGTAAATAAAAAGTCTCAAACCTGACGCGTTTCACTGATTCCTCAGGGGATCAGGGGATTCAGGCACTTTCTCAGGGGATGCACAGAATGTTACAAACTTTTGTTAGAAAATGTTAGGAATGGGAAACTCCAGGGAGGATTGACACCTGGTATTTAAGGTATCCTCCAGGTGTCAGGGGTTCTGTGAGGACACCGATGTAAATGTGCTAGTGAGAAAGCGACGTGTAGGCAATGGGAGGATTCTGAGCACAGAATCAGCTAAAAAGGCCATAAGATTAGGATTTGTGCAAAATTAATGATAAAGTTAGTGGGGGAAAGTGGTGTATAAAGGATAAGGTAGAAGACTTGATGCTCACTGATCCTAATTAAAACTGTATTGACCACAACAACCAGACTATTTTTTTTTCTACTGCATGATATATTATATACAAGCATCATTCCCGTGCCCTTTCTCCAGCTTTTAAATCTATAAGAGTTTATTTCAGGACTGCAGGAATTCTATTTGAATCTGCCCACGTCTTTTCTGTACCTTGCACTGGGGATGGGCTTTAGGCAAATATAAAAAAAACAAATAATTATAAAACCTTGAGTTACATAAGAAAGTAAATATTTCTACAACTGTCCGCTATATATACCTATTCAATCAAATGATAACTCATGGTGACGCCTTCACTTTTAAACAGATATAAATATTAGTATAGATTAGAAGATTGTGCTGTTTGCTTTAGATTACAATTAGCGGTTCAGGCTACCCATGGATATGAGATAATAGGGTAAAGAAATGTGCAATGTATATTCAATCACATGTCTGCAAAGGAAAAGCGATCCCGACCACAGACTGATGTTGCAAGAAAAGAAAATGTAGCAAGGGAGTAAATGTGTTTTCAGCTAAAAGCTGTTCTTCAGCTTTATACCTCCTGATGATGTCTTCTATCTCTTAGGAAACCTATTGGTCATCAATATTTATATGAAGTTGGATGATTGGACAAAGCTTTAGGACGAGCTTGAACACAGGTGTGCAGGAACAACATAGACCAGGGGTGTCAAACTCAAATACACAGTGGGCCAAAATTAAAAACTGAGACAAAGTCGCGGGCCAAACTTGAAACTGAAATAGCACCGATAATACAATTCCCTGCATCAAGAAAACAGTCCAATGCTGGGCTTAATGTTATGAGCAGCTGGAACTCCCTCTTCACTAGAATAGCACCGATATTACAATTCCCTGCGTCTATAAAACTGTCCAATTCGGGGCCAAGCATAGGCAGAGAGGCCGCTGGGCTATAGAGGAGAGTGATGCCGGGAAATGTAGTATTGGTGCTATTGCAATGCCAGCTGCAATTCATATTTAGGATTCCTTTGGGGGCCAAAAAAAGGAAGTTGCAGGCCAGATTTGGCCCGTGGGCCTGAGTTTGACACCCCTGTCCTAGATAGAAAGACATGGAGGTATGGCATGGCACGGTCATTGTAGAAGTAAGAAAATGTAATCAATGTAGGTACCTGGCAATCACATCTACTATATTCCCAAAAGTATGTGGGTACCCACTCCTATCATTGTGATATGGTTACTGTGATTGCTAAAACATACATTTTAGACCAGTGATGGTCAGCTTACTTCTCAAAAAGGGCCTCAAGGGGCCGTTGTGAACATGCTATGGGAGACCCAGAGAGTGCAGACTTGTTATGCGAAGTGGTCAGAGACTGCAGCTATGCTATAAGAGGTGGCCAGAGACTGCAGCTATGCTATAAGAGGTGGCCAGAGACTGCAGCTATGCTATAAGGGGTGGCCAGAGACTGCAGCTATGCTATAAGGGGCCAGAGACTGCAGCTATGTTATGGAAGGTTGTCAGAGACTGCAGACATACTATGGGAAGTGGTCAGAGAGATTCCATAGAATATACATTCTGGTTCTTGGCATGAGATATATGTTAAGTGCTAAGAAATGTGTAACTACCTTCACCCAGAGCACAGTACTGCCCCAAGGATGCCCTGATTTGCTTTCCCCCCAGAAGAACAGAGCCATTGTTGTTCGGTCATCCAGAGTCACCATCTGGGGTTATACTGCTGGTTCAGAGATGACACTGCCATGAAATTCTGGTTCTTGTCTTGGCTTCCACAAATATCTGATACAGATTAGCCCCCTGCTGCTCCCTCTCACCCTGTGACTTGCTGCAAAGTTACAATGTTGAGGTTGAATTGTTGGGGAAATGCCTTTTCTTGCCTGCAGCACACTGACATCCCAGGACAATTGACCTCAGACCTCAGGAGAGAGTTTCTGATATAGAATATTGTTACGTCAGGACTTGTAAAGGTACCAACAGATCCACTCTAATGCCCCATCTGTGGCCCTTCAGACATATACCGTGGCCCGTATGGGAAGAGCCGATTGATCGCCAGTATGCGTTTGGATTGTGAGAAGTCGCTGGAAAATTACCCGGCTGTGTTGCAATTCTAAGCGAAAGACTCTGAATATTAAGCTGTGTGTTTTTCCCAAAGGAAATATGAATCCGGATTGGCTGCCATGAACTATTAATGCTCTTTGCACCGTATTATTCTGAATGAGCTGAGCTTGGAAAATGCAGCTAATCGGGCCAACAGATCTGTGATGTGGTTTTGTTTTTTGTTAGATGCCTTGCATAGTAAATGTGCTTTATAGAAATATTAAAAAACAATATTTATATAGTTCCAACATATTACACAGCCCTGTACATTAAATAGGGGTTGCAAATGACAGACAGATACAGACAGTGACACAGGAGGAGAGGACCCTTCCCCGAAGAGCTTACAATCTAAGACGTGGGGGAAGTAGACTGCTCTAGATCTCTGTACACATGGCACAGCAGGGTTCCTGCAGATGTTGCTGGGGGTTCTAACCAATGAGCAGTTTGTACCTCTTCGGTAAGTTTAAGGGACACCATCTATTTTTTTGGCTATCTGTAAGGGTGACATTATTCCCAATGGCCAGCAATATAAAGAAACATTCTTCCCACTGTGAGCTGATGTACTGCGGGCTGTGGATATAGTAATTATAGCCGGGGTTCCCTGAAGGCTATTTCAGAGGTTCCCCCATGTTATAAAGATAGAGTTAGGCTGTGCTAGATGATCGTCGCCTGAGCCGAATGGTAGTGCGTGTCTCGGGTAAAAATCTATCATGTGTACAGAAGTTCACACATTACAGAAGTGGTCAGCTCAGGTTGGTCGAATTAAAGAAAGATATCATCTGTGAAGGTACAAGACAAACATTCCTACTGCTAATATATGAGGAATTATTGTATCACAATCATATTCTTGTGTATGAACGACTCACTCGAACTTTGGTATATGTATATATATATATATATATATATATACACACACACACATATACACATATAACAAAGTTCGAGAATAGGTTAAAGATAATAAGTTATAATATATATATATATATATACACATATAACAAAGTTCGAGAATAGGTTATAATATATATATATACACATATATAAGAAGAGGCTTGCTGTACATTTGTTAGTATTCACCATTGGAAAGGTTTTTGTATTGGATTGAATTGTAGGATCTTGTCCATGCAGATTGTTAAATCCCCCTTCTATTGTATGCTGCTTCCCCCTCCTCTTAGATTGTAAGCTCTTCTGGGCAGGGTCCTCTCCTCCTCCTGTGTCACTGTCTGTATCTGTCTTGTCATTGCAACCCCTATTTAATGTACAGCGCTCTGTAATATGTTAGCGCTATATAAATTCTGTTAATATTAACAAAATAATAATAATTCGATAAAGCAGATTTAGCAGTTTTAATGCTCAATCTTTTAGCAGATTTAAAGCAGTAAACCTGACATTCCTTAATGATGAATCTTCCAGGTCCATGTGTTTCAATGGCAGTAATTGATTCTCCACATGCAAATGTTTCAGGAAATGTCAGATTCACTGCCTTATAAATAGAGCCGAAGGTAATCATCTCCATAGGTAAATGTTTTGTATTTGTATTGTTTGTATTATTCATCATACAGCACTGACTCGGTGATGATGACACTACATAAATCACCGATAATAAAAATAGAAGGGGTAGGGTCATTATTAAAGAGGGAGGACAGAGAAGCATTGTCATAGCATGGCTGGGTATGCATACATGTCACCTATGTTAAAGTGAACCTGTCAAGTGCAAGACTTGCCGTTCTAACTTTCTGCAAGCTGCTTGGCTGTAATAATATAAAACTGCCTTCAGTAATAGATACCAAGCGGAATCCATATATATGCAAATCAGAAGATATAGGAAAACTCATCTGCATATTGGCTATGGGTCTGTAACTTGAAATAATTAAAAGGAGAAAATGATAGGCAGGCAGCGAGCATTCTCAGGAGGGGTCTGCTTGTAGGGGCTCCCTATAATATTTATTGGCTTTCTTTCTGGTGAACTAATGTCCCACTTTTATGAATCCACAATCAGACAGATCATAATTGCAGAAAGAGACAGGAGATATCATTTCTGCAATAATTCCTCCTACCTGTCTGTTTGATGGAAATGAAAGAATGAAAGTCATCCCAGCCTGGCCAATCACAATAGCCAATGATCATCATCATTAGGAAAGGAATGAAGAATATAGCGGAGCCCTGCGGGGGAATACAGACAGGTGTGTATAGCAGAGTTTAGTTCTGCTTTAAGTTCCCCAGTTTGCTAGCAAATTCCAGGTATTTTTTTGCTGCCAGACTTCCTCCCCCCGCTTACACACCAGCAACGTGGATATAAAAAAAAATCTCAAATGAGCCCAGCTATTGATTTGTTGCAGCCTGGCCTGGAAATCTAGCAGGTTGGCTAGGTAGGCATCAGGTTTTTAATGTACATGGAGATCCCGCCTTCCCTTTGATTGGTATTTCTTAAAAGTGGGTGTAACTTAAAAACCCGATGTTGACCTTTACAACCCCCATCAGTGTGTGATTTGGTTTAAAGCAGCGTCACCGTCTACTTGCAACCGGAGACAGAAGCTGGTCCATCCAGCCCGAGCAAGAAGAGTGGGAAGTGCAGATTAGATGTTCAGATCTCTTCCGAACTCATTCTAGAGATTTCACTCAAAGAATTTTATTTATAAAACAGGGAATCTGACATTCCCTCGTGGGAATCAATTACTGAAACACATGGACCTGGAGGATTCGAATGAGGGACTGTCCGATTCCCTTTTTTATAAATAGAGCCTATAATGTTTACATCA
>NC_092864.1:14012328-14038137 GCF_032062135.1 Pyxicephalus adspersus
AGAGTGGTAACCACTGTGACTGCCCATAGTTATCAACCTCAGAACCCCTATTAGAAACTAGAATGACCACATTGGGGAACATTAGGAGAGGGACAGTTCACAGTACCCCATAACCTAAAGTATCTACACAAATAATAAATCAACTAAATACATTGCAGGTGTAAAAAAATAAAAGGTTTTCAAGTCTGACCCGTGATAGCATGCTACAGAAAGGGGCCCTTGCTCTCTGTGAAGAAGGAAATGTCTCTGCACAAAGTTCTGATACTCCCTCTACTCCATGCGGAATTCACAACTTCCTTAGAACTAATTCAGACACATTATGAAGAGGCATGTGGCACTGCATGTAATAGAGAAGTATAGGGCAATGTGTGTACAAGAAAGGCATGAGGCATTCATGTAATATATCAGATGATATCCATAATACTGAGGTATCAGAGAGTATGTGATGAGGTGTGAAACACTTTGTGTAGTAGGGAGGTATGGGGGAATATGTGTGGTGGAGAGTCATGGGGCACTATGTTAAACAGAAAGGTAACAAAGTAAAGTACAAGCCTTGTACTAAGAAGACATAAGGCTCTGTGTGTATTATAGGCTTGAAATACTTTCTATAACACAAAGGCACTCCTAAATGTGAGAGATAGAGAGGCATGCAGCACTATGTGTAATATAGAGGAAGGTGGGTCAGGAAGGGGTAGTGTGTGACACTATTATTATTATTATTATTATTATTATTATTAAACAGGATTTATATAGCACCAACATATTACGCAGCGCTGTACATTAAATAGGGATTGCAAATGAGAGTGGTAACCACTGTGACTGCCCATAGTTATCAACCTCAGAACCCCTATTAGAAACTAGAATGACCACATTGGGGAACATTAGGAGAGGGACAATTCACAGTACCCCATAACCTAAAGTATCTACACAAATAATAAATCAACTAAATACATTGCAGGTGTAAAAAAAAAAAATAAAAGGCTTCAAGGTCTTACAGTCTGACCCATGATAGCATGCTACAGAAAGGGGCCCTTGCTCTCTGTGAAGAAGGAAATGTCTCTGCACAAAGTTCTGATACTCCATGCGGAATTCACAATTTCCTTAGAACTAATTCAGACACGTTATGAAGAGGCATGTGGCACTGCATGTAATAGAGAAGTATGGGGCAATGTGTGTACAAGAAAGGCATGAGGCATTGATGTAATATATCAGATGATATCCATAATACTGAGGTATCAGAGAGTATGTAATGAGGTGTGAAACACTTTGTGTAGTAGGGAGGTATGAGGGAATATGTGTGGTGGAGAGTCATGGGGCACTATGTTAAACAGAAAGGTAACAAAGTAAAGGACAAGCCTTGTACTAAGAAGACATGAGGCTCTGTGTGTATTATAGGCTTGAAATACTTTCTATAAAACAGAGGCACTCCTAAATGTGAGAGATAGAGAGGCTTGCAGCACTATGTGTAATATAGAGGAAGGTGGGTCAGGAAGGGGTAGTGTGTGACACTACTAGAAAGTGTCATACATTAAATATTACAATGTTCTAGGACTTGAGGCTCCCAGACGGTGAGAGAATAATAATAATAATAATTATTATTATTAATAAAAAGGATTTATATAGTGCCAACATATTATGCAGTATATACAGATTTGTGTCTGCAATGTAACACTGGAGCCTGTTTCAGTATTGTAAGCAGGACGCTATGTCATAATTTCTATTAATTACGTACGCAGGTTTGTTGGTTCCCGACCCTTTTTTATTGTGCCGTATTGTGTAATATGTTATCACCAAACCTGAATCCGCTTGTTTTGCATCCTCATTTCTCTATTTGATGAGTTATAGTGAAAATGGATTTTGTATGTTTCCTGTTTTATATCTAAAATAAAAAAAAATTGCTCGTATGCTAACAAAATAGGGGCTGAAAAATCTACAAATCAAACAACCATTTTTTAACCTGGGCTTTGATAGCACATTGACTTCACTTCAAATTCCTTAAAAAGAATGCCAGTAAATGTGAGATTTGCACTCATGTGACCAATGAACCCAGTGTGACCTTTCTTCCCAATCCTGCAACATTCAACAGCTTTCCCTTTTCTACAGCTAATACTGGAGAAGCTGTGCAAATGGAATGCAACCTTAACTGTTAACCCTTAAACTGCTGGGTATTTGAAGGTGATGCTTCAGTCTGTAAATATCTATGGATTTCTTATTTTTGGATAAGGTTATCTTCAGTGCCAGAAAAGTGACATGATGGATTGAGACATTTTTTATCGACTATCCAAAGGTTGTTTTAGGACCAAAAACAAAGGAAAGTGTATTTTGTATACAAGAAGCTGTTTGCTATGACCCTGGGTCATGCAGAAGATAAAAAGGTCACATAATTTGACTTTAAATACCTCCACTTCAAACTGGTGTTAATAGAAATACTTTTCACTTGTTAACCCAGCGTGCATCAACTGACAATACTTTTCTAAAAATAATAGTTGCCTACTTTTTGGTTTCAATTTGTTTCCGAGTCTGTGAGCCCAAACTTTGGGCAACTTAGGTTCCACTCTTACGAATCCATAAACAAGCAGGTCATTTTTGTGAAAAGGGACAAGCGACGTCCCTTCTGCAATAATCCCGTCTATCTGCCTGATTGCTTTGGGTATCTGGGAAAAAAGTTGAGCTGCACATGCGCAGTGCCAGCTTTGGTTGCCAGTGTACCCAGCATTCCCGGCTTCCCCTACATGTGCCAGGAATGAATAAACTCCTGGGCACCTGAATGGGGGTTATGTCATTCCTGTCTGGCCAATGGAGATCGCTCTTCTACAGGAAGAGAAGAAAAAAGATGGTGGAGCCATGCCGGGGACAGGGAATGGTGAATGACGCGGGTTTGGTTCTGCTTTAATATGTCATGGAGCTTTATATACTCATCTAACTCCTGTTCACAATCTCATTCATCCCTCAGGTACTTTGGAGATGTGTCCTCACCGGCTGTTCCCCATCTGTCCCCTGCATTGACATCATCAGTTCATTCCATCTTCCGAATTCTGATCCTGCCACTGGATGGGCAATAGAAAGCAGACATTGATGTGGACACCAAAAGAACCCTTCCCCCTGTGCAAGGAAGAAGAGCGAAAACATATGATTGCAGAATTAAGTAAATTCAAGGGGATTTTAGGTAGAGATTTCATTATTTGGTGGTGGGGGGTTGGAGTGGAGATTTGGGCGGAAGAAGAAGGGGCAGCCACCAGCAAAGATTTATAAAGGACCTGAACTGATTCGGTATAGGGAACATCTAGAAATGTTATTAAGCCTAAAAAGTACGCTGAATGATTGTCAGCATCATTTAACCCACTTCTACTCTGAAAACCCGATTTGTCATAGACCTGCCCTACAAATCACAGAGAGAAGCACTCTATTACTTTTCCCACACAAGTGATATGAAATACGGACTTCTACCTGCCAATTGTTTTCATCTCATCACATAGTCAGGTCCAGTTAGACAAAGCTAGCTTTGTGTTTGGTCGGCTTATTGAGAATGTTCTACCTTCCTCCTATCTTGCAAATTGGTTGTACTTTTATTCATACCATACCTGGGCCTTAAAATCCTATCTATCTTCACAGAAGGATCAGGAAAGCTACCGTACATGTGAAGGAGTTTACAAAACATTACATTGGAATCAGAACAAATTGTACAGAATTGTATCAGGAATCAATGTTTCTAATGTCTAATTTGTTTTAAAGTAATGAACTGCAGTAACCTAAACCCCCATTCATTTTAAAGTATGTATGTAAAATGTATGACCATGTGGGACTGGTCTGGTTGGGTAGTTCTCAGTCCCCTTGTTGTGAAGCCATATGCACAGTGACCGACTCCTTGCAGAGCAATAACTGCACTCAGAGCACACAGGAATGTCATGCATTTCCTGTTAGTGCTTTACAACTTTACCATTAAATGCCTATTAGTCATATGAGTGCACTGTGTATTATGGCACGCACCCTGCCTAAAACTAGAGAAAAGGGAGCAAATCTTTGCTTTCACTTTCTGTACTCTCCTAAGAAATAAATGGGATCAGACTGGTTGCCAGTATGGCCTTATTTATCAGTAAACCTTGGAGGAAGGAGTATTGCAACTTGTGTTGCCCATAGCACTCAGTCTAAGCCAGGGGTGTCAAAATCTGGCCCGGCATGTCCATTTCAATGGCTCCCGAAGAATTCCTAATATTAATTGCAGCTAGCCCGCTGCTACTGCAATCCATAGTACCGGCAGGCCAGCTGCAATTCATATTAAGCTGCTGTTCTATAGACGCAAATAGAGTACAAAACCAATACTACAATTCCCGGCGTCCCAAGACCAGCGGCCTCTCTGTCTATGCGTGGCCCCGCATTTGTATAGACACAAGTGATGCCGGGAATTCTAGTAGTGGCATCACTCTAATAAACAGTAGTCTATGTGTGGACCCTGCAGAGTTTATACTTACAGGTAAGCTCAATAATCACAAATTATCAGGATTATTATTATCAGGTATTATCATAGAGCTATTGCTATATTAATTGTTTTACTGTGCCAGAGAATACAATATGAAACCAAATGAATGCAGCAATTCTATTGGTTTCACATTGCATTGTCTGGTACAGTAAAACAAATAATCGCAATAGGAAACAAGAACACATGAGAGGAGCATGCAGTGATAAGCAGTGGATTGATCTAAATATATATCAATCCCCTCCATCTTACTGCATGTTCTTCTCATGTGTTCCTGTTTCTTCTTATTGAGATAGTTTTTCAATAAATTTCAAGTTTGGCCCACAACTTGGTCTATGTTTTTAATTTCGGCCCTATGTGTATTTGAGCTTAAAAACCCCTGGTCTAAGCTTTCTTTCAGTGCATGGATCAGTGGCCGCAGCTGCAGGGACTGACAATCTGCAACTTAGGTTTCCCATTCTTACTAGTTCCTACTTTTAAATGTTTGAATTGAAGCATTGTAGTCCATGGAGGTATGGTGTGCAGGAATTGTGGCAATGCAATGCATAGTGATATGGTGTGCCATAGTGATATAGTGTGCAGGAATTGTGGCAATGCAATGCATAGTGATATGGTGTGCCGGAAATGTAGCAATGCATAGTGATATAGTGTGCAGGAATTGTGGCAATGCAATGCATAGTAATACGGTGTGCAGGAATTGTAGCAATACAGTATGTGGTGTTATGGTATGCAGAAATTGTAGCAATGAAATGCATGGTGTTCAGGAATTGTAGCAGTGCAATATGTGGTAGAATGGTGTGCAGGGGATTAAGAAAATATTCAAAGTTACCCCCTATACTCCTTGGACACCCCTGCCAATAGAATGTATGGTAAATAGGGGTTTGAAGGGCAATTGTATTGCCTGCAAGAACCAGACTACTGTCATCGTTGTCATTGATAAAGAGCACAAATATGTTCCTAAGAGCCACACAAAAATAAAGATTTTTAAAAAGATGAAGCATGGGTTGCAGTCCTATAGGATGGAAACCATGAGACATAAATCAGTTTTCTTTCACATATTATATTTAAAGTGAATTTGTACCATGTCCATGATCAGTAAACCAACAAGTTCAGTTTAACGTCTGTCCCACCAACATTTACACTTATGTACCATTTCATGTAGATTTCAGATTGAATGGTTCACATGTACTTGCTTTAGATAACACTTCTTTGACAATTCCTCCCTGTGCATGAAAAAAGTAGCCTGTACTGTATATTGTAAAATGTTGGGGTGATATTATCCAGATGTGCAGGTCTGTAACCTGTGATCACAGTCATGTGTTTTCCAGATCTCCACCATAGCAATGTTGCAATCCATGCAAACGTGTCATGTACTGTTTATCCCAGCATATTCCCGTGGTTTAAAAAAGACCTCACAGAAAACCTGTCTTGAGAAAATCTGCAGGATGCCATTGCTGACCTGTTCTGAAATTGTTATGCGTCTGGTTTTTGTAGTGGTTTATTGGCCTTAATACTTTCTGAGCTGAACGTGTTGGTTGGGATTTGGGATTGACTTTGCAGTCTGTATACATTGTTCAGAAAACACTAAAGGCTGGGAAATGCCATACAAGTAGTATATATACTACTATATATTTCACATAGTTTAAATATCAGAATCTGATTTGGTATCAAACTCTTGTTGACACAGAGAGCCAATCAGGTATACTGTAGAGCACATGTGTAAAGAAGAGACATGGTAATAGAAAGAGAGTGAGCAGTGGAGCTCCTTTAAAAGGAAACCAAACCCGCACTACTCACCTGTCCCTTAAAGGGTGTCACTATCTTCCTTGCTCTTTGGTCATCTTGATTGGCGCAGGCACACAGGAGTTCATTCATTACCAGCATGCGCAGGGGAAGGTATCCTGGCAATCAAAGCAGATGCTGCACATGCACAGCTCACTTTTTTTGCCAGATACCCAGGGAAATCAGGCAGGTAAGAGGCATTATTGCAAATTGTCATCACCTGTCCTTTTCTGCAATAATGACCTCCCTAATTGTGTATTCTTAAAACTGGAACTTTAATTCTACTATAATGTCCAAAAACAGGCTGTGAGTGGGGAGATGAGCAAGAGACATTGCCTAAAGCAGACCTTTCACAGAGAGAAAAAGCTGTCATTGCTAACCTGGTCCTCATTTCTATAGCTTACCTGGTTGGTGTTCTGATTCTTTGCCTTTCACCTTCTGGATCACTGACCCTGAATAAGTATGCAGCTTAGATGTTCAGCTAATTGCTACACAACATTTCCTCCAATGCTTGTTCCAGGTGTGTGTCCAAGTCTACTGAATCAAAAAGTTTTACATCCGGGAATATAACATTCAGCAATGGAAGTTTACATCATCTCCCAGTGGTAGGTTCACTTTACCTGCAGCAGAAAAATTAAGGTCACCAGCTTGGTATTACAGTTTAGTAGGGCTGTGTTAATCTCCGGACTGGACAGGTAAATCAGTTCCCATTTATGTATTTTACTCTGTGTATTCAGTTATTTGGCTGGAGCTTCAAAGCAGGACAGTAAGAGGTATTTGTCTTCCCAAGAAGTACAGAAAAAGTAATATTCCTTAATGGCAAGTCATCTTTTGCTTTGTTCATTGATCCAGAACAAACTTTTTTTATGAAGGGGAATCTATCTTCCCCTTTCACTGCTGCCTTCTACAATGGCCGCTAATATTCCTTAAATGTTTATCTGATGGCAGGACCATCCATGTATCAGCCTCTGTTCTCTTTCTGCATTTTCTAAAGTGAAGCCTTGGTTTGGAGTGGGATTATTATGAAGCATTGTCATCTTGAAAGATGGGTATTTGGTCAATGGAAGTCTGATTCCGATACCAGAAAGCAGGTCCTTAAGAGATTCCTCTGTATACATGAAACATGGTGCACATAATTAGATTGGAAAGTTGAACTCTGGCCAGTCGTTGCGATCTGCAGCACCACGCTATTGATCCCTGTGTTGGGTGGCCCCACTAATCAACCAAAGATCTTTAATTGTTCTCCTGGGGTTTTGGTGCTCCTGGAGAGTTGAAGTATATGTCTAAAGATCTCTCTTTTATTAGCTCACTTTAAACTGTCCAAAAACACAAAATGGCAATCACATGTCTATAGGTTCCCCCAATGTCACTGGTTACGATCTATCCAGTGCTTTGCAGCCCCCATTACATTACCTGTCCTGAGCGTGCAGCCTTTTACTAGAACATATCTGATCAATCATAAATAAAACAATAATCTCTGCTATTTCAATAGGATCACAAAATAATTGTCTTCTCCGCAACACTTGACAGCTTAAAATTTACTATTCTTCCTAAAATTATTCTCGTTGCTACAGACACATTAAAGCTACGTACACACGTCCAATGGTTCTCCCTCGATAATCATCCCAGGGCCGATATGGGCTGAGAATCTGGCGTGTGTACAGCGCCTGTCGTCCATCGTCCAAATGACCGTCCTGGTGGATCCACGGACGATTGACGATGAAAGATCTTAATGCAAGGGAAGGGGGAGAGCACAGCGGGGTGCCGCTCCGTCGTTCTCCCCCTCCCCTCTCCATAGAACAGAACGGTGCTGTATGTACAACAATTCATGCATCGTGCAGTCTTTAGTCGTTGGAAAGGGTCATGAAAGATATTTTCCAACGACAATATTTGCACGTGTGTATGCAGCTTTACTGTAGATGCTGCAACAGACAATAGCTAAAATATTTAAAATCCTCATATTTTTAGAACATTCTATATTTCAGTTTTCTCCAGAGATTTTATTAAATAAAGGCCAATAATCTCAAATACTAAAACTCTCCATGTAATACTGGATTTGCATGAGATTAAATTGTTCCTGAAGCTTTAGATAGACTGCTTTCATTCCCTATGGAAAGGTTTAATCCCCTGTTGAGACATTCAGTTTAATAATTCCCCTCCAGTAATCCCGATAATGTATTGTCACATCCCCTCTTGTTGTCACCCCGCCAGGACAGTCAGGAACCAGCAAGACTTGAGCTTTTGTTA
Organism: Pyxicephalus adspersus; assembly: GCF_032062135.1. Taxonomy (NCBI): domain Eukaryota; kingdom Metazoa; phylum Chordata; class Amphibia; order Anura; family Pyxicephalidae; genus Pyxicephalus; species Pyxicephalus adspersus. Next base: position 14,020,832 of record NC_092864.1, read on the forward strand.
TAATGAGCAGCTGATCACTTGCGTAATCAGTACCCGCTGCTTGGAAATCACAACTCCAAGGAATGTTTACAGCTAAACTCACTTTTGTATGTATAGTTACATGTACACAAGCCAACAAAAGGCTGAAACAGCAGAGGCCAGATAAGGTAAGAGTGACTGTGCCAAAAGGTGAAGGGAATAATTGTCATAGGGAACAATCTTGGTTTACAAGTAAACGTTAGGTACAAAAAGGTATATTTAAAAGTGCACATAAAGCCAAATTGTGTCCCATTGGGGAGATTTCCTTTTACTTCCTGTCCTAGAGATGCAACAGATAAAAGTAGTGATCTCTAGAAAGCTTCCCAATTTGAAAAACTTATGATCAGACAGGTTATTATTGCAGAAAGGGACAGGCGGTGTCCTTTCTGCAATTACCTGCCTGAAACTGTCAAAGGCGATCCCAGGTTACCTTGCATGTGCTGGGAGTGAATGAACTCAAACGCCTGCACGGGAGATGAAACGAGGATTAGGGCAGCATGGTGGCTCGGTGGTTAGCACTCCGGCCTTTGCAGCGCTAGGTCCCAGGTTGAAATCTCGGCCAGGACACTATCTGCATGGAGGTTGTGCGTTTCCTCTGGGTACTCTGGTTTCCTCCCACATTCCAAAAAACAAAACAAAACATGCAGTAAGGTTATTTGCCTCCCCCCAAAATTGACCTTGGACTGTATTAAAGACATATGACTATGGTAGGGACATTACATTGTGAGCTCCTTTAAAGGTCAGCTAGTGACATGACTATGGACTTTGTACAGCGCTGCATAATATGATGGCACTATAAAATACCCTGTAATAATACTGCTTTGTACAGAGGGTCAATAAATACTGAAAATGATCATTAGGAATCATTTAAAAAGACAATTTTGGGATCCACTGCTGTAAAGACAATCCTGTTCTGTTCTATGGAGACAATTGTCCTTGATAGTGGCCTGTTTTTTAGTGATCAGGCACAACACTAAACATGGAGAATTGCTAGTGTACCCACACTGGATTTTGCACCTCAATCATCTCAGGAAGAAAATCCAGAATCTGTACAGCTCTTTAGACCTTTGTCAATGTAGCCGGTGTCCCCTAAGATTACTTCTTGTTCAGTGATTGATCATGTTATGTGATTATCCATGGTTGCTTCTATATTCATTAGCTCTTGCTCTTTCCTTTCCTTTTTAAAGCCACCCATGACTCTCTGTAGGGCAGACACCCAGTTTGGTACCCACACCGGCACATGGAACCCCACATAGATCCAGTAAGCAAGCATTTTCCTTTACAGCGCCGCTCACAGCTTAGTTGGCCCTAGAAAAAACAAAGACAAAAAAAATATTATTAGGCGGGGGGTGCAAGCCTATAGAACTTGCAAAATGTGCAGAAATCAGAACTGGTGCGCATTTTTCCATCTGCAAAGTAAATAAAATAAGGGTAAGCAATTATATTTATTATGTGTTTTGACACAAGAGCTTATATACATTTCTAAAAGTAGTAGCAACACCATTGTTATGGTATACAGGAAGACGAACACGAGGTGGGTCCACAAAGGGTCTCCCACCACAGTGGATGCAAGACCAGCCGCATTGTACAAGGAGGGAAAGCAGCAGTGACCGGTCTGTATTACACAAAGACAAAGGCTGCATACACACGTGCAATAATTGTCGTTGGAAACGAACCATTCACAACAGATGGTTCGATAATTGTTAACAAAAAAAAATGCACAACGACTGGTGAACGACGCCGACCAACGAGGAATCCGTCCCGGCGGATCTGATTGGGCGACAATCGTTTGTAATCTATTGGGTGTACGGTCGTTCAGTGATCGTGGATTGTTCTGTGATACACTTATTCCTGTACACGTCACTTCCTGCATCGTTCAAACGATCGTATCCAGTGTGTGTACATTATTAGTGGATTATATTTGAACAATCGTATCATTACAGCATGTACAGAATTGTGCACAATACGATTGTTTAAAATAATTGAGAATAATCGTTGATCAGTCATTTTTAAACAATAATTTTTACACGTGTGTACCCAGCCTAAGTGATGCTTGTTTTATGGTGAATTGCTGCATAGAAGTGTCAAACATACAATCCCTCCCCTTCAAGGCAATTGCAGTGTTAAATGTGTATGATTTCCATGCAAGTCATTAAGTTAAAGTGTGTATCTAAGCAAAATAAAGAACTTTTCTTCTATACTGCTTTGTTTGTTATTAAACAAGCTTACGAGCAACTCACTCCCACCCCAGACAAGGTTGTTTTCTCCACCAATCTACATAGCAAGAAACAAATGAATACAAAAAGTAAAAAAGACAACAAAAACAAGAATTGTAGTCAACATAAAAAAGTGCATAGTTTCAAATAAATATATAATATAAATATATTTAATTTAAGATACAATATCCCTTTAAAAGCTGAACCCTGAACACAAAAACATTCATTTAAATACATACCCTAACAGTCACAAATATTGTATATGACAATAACAAATGCCATTGCAAAGACAGGTATTATTTTGCAAAAGTAGAAGTAAATTCATCACTGTGCAGAGTAGAATTGTTGGAGGGCCCCTGCAGACACATTGACTTACCTCTGGAGAGAACCACAGAAGGGGCGGATACAGGACCAGTCACCCAGCACAAGAAGCAGCAGAAGCAGTGACCGGTCTGTATTACAAGAAGCTCCATCACAGAGAAGTTTTATACCAGATTACTGTGCAGATCTATACACATACACATAATATTTAAGTATGATTTCTATAACACTAACATAAACAGTTAAAATATTCCAATATATAGACAAGGGAAAGGGGGGCAATACATTTATTAAACATAACAGATCCTATGGCTGGCCTCCCAGAATCCTTTGCTCTTCGGCCATGTTGTTTATAGTACCGGCAGCACATGACATTTTTCTTGGCTCACTTGCAAGATTGCTCTCATGCGTAGATGTTTAACCTCTATACCCCCAGCTGCATCTCCTTTTCCAGTGTTTATAGAAAGCCTGAACATCTGGATTTATAAACGATGTAAGCAAACATTCCCTTCCAATGACTTAGATACTGTAAATCAATGTGATAGAGAGCGGTTAGTACAGGCAGTAGCACAAATCCTACAAATAAACTGTCCCTAAAACTTTGTAAGTCATGGCATCAACAAATACAGTTAATAGCCTCTGGATTCTTACTTTTTTGGAAGGAGAAAACTTTTTCCTGCAATTAAGACATGGAAGAATTTTCACATGGAAAAACTGCTGCACAGTGCCACCTGCTGGATGCAGTCATTAATGTCTTCCATGAGATTCTAACCTAAAGTATCATGCAAGGAATAGAACATGAACAACTTTGCAACTTTTGCTGATTTTTAATTAATTGGTTTTAGTGCTCCTCTGTCTTGCACAGTTACTGTGCCTTTCAACCACAATCTTAATATTAATCTGGGCATTAATAATCTCTGGATACAATAGAGTTTTTTGAAGTCACAGTGCCTTATCTTCATGAAATAATAGGGGGCTCAGTGGCACGGTGGCTAGCACTAGAGTACCAAAACTCAGTCAAGACACTGGGCCTGATTTATGAAAGCTCTCTAAGGCTGGAGAGAATATCATTTCACCAGTGAAGCTGGGTGATCCAGAAAACCTGGAATGGTTTTCTTCAAAGTCATTTGCTATTTGCTAGTAAATGTTTTGAATCCTGGACCAGACCCATTCCAGGTTTGTTCACTGATGAAAGTGTATTCTCTCCAGCCTTGGAGAGCTTTAATAAATAAGGCCAACTATCTATCTGGTTTCCTCCCACATCCCAAAAACACGCAGTCAGGTTTGTTGGTTTCCCCCAAAATTGGCTTTATACTGTGTTAATGACACATGACTTTTGTAGGGACCAGACCCTCCCGTAATCCCAGCACTCTGGTAATTGGTGGACACCATGCAGTCTTTGCTGGATCGCTGGCATCTCCCCCTGAACGCAGATATGATCTTTCCAAAGCACTAGAATCTAGATGTGCCTAGGTTTAAAAATTGGGCACTGGATCCACTCTTTTCAATAAGTTAAAACCCAGATTGTCTTTTAGAACCCTGGTTATTCTTGGTAAAGGTGGCTATCCTCTTCAGGTTTTCTTCACACAACTAGTTTTTTTTTTTTTTAAATGTAAATTTTTATTAAAGTTTGTTAACATATACAAGTATAAAAACAAAGCAGGGTCACAAAGAAAAAAAAAAGCAAATAAAACATATATTAAACAATAAGAGAAAGGTAGGCGCAAAATACAGAATGATGTCAAAACATGAAAACAAACATCAGGAAATACATACAAAACCACAGCAACAAAACAAGATTACCAATATACCTGTGTTTTTCTAACCCTTCGTATTGATTATATCAATACACAATCAGTACTTATCTAGCATCAAGTAAAACAAATGAGCATTCTTAAATAAACACCTTTGCAAAAATCAAAATAAAGGAAGAAAGGAAAAAGAAAAAAAAGATGAGAACAGAAAGAAGTCCAAGATCTCACTAGGGAAACAACTAGTGCAGCCAAGCGTATTTAGGGTTCAGATGAGCAACTATACAATACCAGTAACAGTTGCTTGATCCCATGGGGCCCAAATGTCCTCAAATTTCTCCAGGTATTGAGATAGCAGATAAATGTTCTATTAGCCTAATATCCCCTACATGTGTCCTCAATTCCGCAACAGAGGGCGGAGTCGGTGATTTCCAATGTACTGAGATGAGGCATCTGGCCGCCATAAGAATATGCGCCAAAGAGCCTTCCTCGGTTTAGAAAGCTTGGTAATGGGGACATTCAGCAAATTGGTCACCGGATCAAAGCATTCACCCCACTCCAGTAAGGCACTATCTTAGAACAGTTCCAAAAAATATGAAACAGGGTGCCTACTTGAGAATCACACCTCCAGCAACTATTACTGCGAGACGGATATATGGAGTGAAGCCTGTCTTGGAGTATAGTACCAATGCATTAGAATTTTTTATACATTTTCCCTTTACAACGTACATAAGGAAATCTTATGAGCTTTACCCCATATAACTTGCCACAGCTCCGGAGGGAGTTCCCTGCCCAGAATGGACTCCCATAAGTCATATAAGCATGCTTGACTAAGGGCATCGCAGGTTCAGTAGTCAATACCTGGTAAATCTCCGAGATCAGCCCTCTGCGAGAGGGTCCACCTGCGCATACTCGTTCAATCAATGTCTGGGGTGAAAAGATAAAGTCTCTAGTGACACCTTGGGCGAAATTACGGATTTGTAAGTAGCTGTATATGGCCGATGTAGGTAGTTCAAATTCACACAACTAGCTTTTAGGAAATTACTACTAATAATTCAACAATATATAGGAAAGATATCCAGGCATCTTCTTAATCTGCAGCTGACCATTGCATGTGCTCACCTCTAAACGTCATCTCATGAAGCATACTGATAAAATCTAAAAACCAAGCAACGGAAAATCATTTTTAATACACCTATATATACCTATATGACCTGAATAATATTCCTGGATCCTCACATTTTATTAGTTGATCCATAACATCAATACATTACATAAGACCAGAATAGAACCATTGGACTTCCATACTCCTAAACTTTTAAATCTGAGATACATTGTGGGTATTCATCAAAAGGGGTAAAAAAATCATTCCACATTTTCTTGCCATCTGACACAACTTCAATTGAATTAATCAAAGATTTCACCCTATGGAAGATTCGATTTATCAAATAATATCTGATCTACATAAAACAGGTCTCTCCAAACCACTCCAGTAAGGCACTATCTTAGAACGGTTCCAAAAAAATATAAAACATGATGCCTACTTGAGAATCACACCTCCAGCAACTATTACTGCAAGGATATATGGAGTGAAGCCTGTCTTGGAGTATAGTACCAATGAATTAGAATTTTTTATACATTTTCCCTATACAACGTACATAAGGAAATCTTATGAGGTTTACCCCATATAACCTGCCACAGCTCCGGAGGGAGTTCCTTGCCCAGAATGGACTCCCATAAGTCATATAAGCATGCTTGACTAAGGGCATCGCAGGTTCAGTAGTCAATATCCGGTAAATCTCCGAGATCAGCCCTCTGCGAGAGGGTCCTTCCGCCCATACACGTTCAATCAACGTCGGGGGTGAAAAGATAAAGTCTCTAGTGACAGCTTGGGTGAAATTACGGATTTGTAAGTAGCTGTATATGGCCGATGTAAGTAGTTAAAATTTACACAACTAGCTTTTAGGAAATTACTACTAATAATTCAGCAGGGTAGACAAGTTTGAGTGCTCTTTTAAATGAGCAGAAAGTAGGAGCAAGTCGAATAGGACGAGGAAGACCATTCCAGAGAGTAGATGCAGCTCTAGAGAAGTTTAGGAACCATGCGTGGGATGAGGTTATGAGTGAGGAATACATTGGTAGTTAATTGGAGGAGCGAAGAGAACGGCTAGGGGAGTGAGAGCTATACTGTGCAGAGGGTGTAAATTTTTATTATTATTAATAATAATGATAATAATAATAAACAGGATTAATATAGCACCAACATATTATGCAGCACTGTACATTAAATAGGGGTAGCAAATGACAGACAGATACAGACAGTGACACAGGAGGAGGAGAGGACCCTTGTCAGAGGAGCTTACAATCTAAGAGGTGGGGGGAAGTAGCACACAGCAGGAGGGGAGATATAGAATGGTGGGTAAGTAGTAAAGGTTTAAGATACAGAAGTTGGGTAGGTGAGTTTAAAAATATAGGTTTTAAGCGCTCCTATAAATGTGTAGAAGGTAGAAGCAAGCCAAATAGAACAAGGAAGGCGGTTCATATGAATTTTAAAATAAACCCCAATGACCTGGGTGTTACCTACAATGTTACCTTGCATTGTAGTTCATTTGCATTGGAGCTGTGATGTTTCAGCCAGCAATGAGTTGTCAATAATTATAGGCCTGAATAAATTTGTATGTTGTTATATTTGTCTTGTATTCAGCTTTAAAGGGACACATCTTAAAACCTACAATTACCTGGCTTCCCCGCTAAAGACTTAGGCTTTGCTAGTAACATTTTAGACATTAGATTGCAATTGAAACAATAATAAAGTGAAATCTAAGCTAGGTGGTATCTTATAAGCAGTCAGGTTCATTGTGACCGCAGGAAGAGGGAGGTGTGGGGTAAGAATGGCACTTGTAAGGAGACAGGAAGACCACCTAACATTTCAGGACATCATTATAATGGTGACCCTTTCCTTCATATTGTGCATTTTACAATATAGCTCTCCTCCCATCATTTATTTATTTTCATAAAATACAGAATATTTCCTCAAAGGCAATGGCCCTGGCACCTTGCCCATTGCTCCTACCCTTCTGCTATAACACAGGGTGTCACCTAATGATTCAAACTTACAGTGACCCACCCTAGGGAATTCCTATATCCTTCCTGCTCTATAACTGCTCTGCCACTCCTCGATATATCCTTTCAGTCTCCAATGACCCTCACTGAGTGTCTGCAGACTGATATTATCTCTCCCATACCAAAGTAATTACTAAAAAGTGCCATTCTTCATCACGTTTACCCCATTTTAAAGTGGACCTGGAACCATATCAGATCATTCTTTCATGTGAAGTGCATTCATAATGAGTAATGTCCCAATTACAACTCATAGATTGTAAGCTCTTTGGGGCATTGTCCTCTCCTCCTCCTGTGTCATTGCTTGAACTGTCTGTCATTTAATGTACAGCACTGCGTCATATATTGTTGCCATATAAATACTGTTTATTATTATTAATATTATTATTAATAATCATCATCGTCATCATCATCATTATTGGAAATAAACAACTGGCACGGCGGATCTGATTGGACGACGATCATTCACCATCTACCGTGTGTACGGTCATTCAGTGATCGTGCATGTTCCAAGCATGCGCGATGAACGAATGTTCTGTACAGGTGCTTCACTGTACTGTGTTCATGTGTGTATATATATATATATAAATCTATATCTATATATATAAATCTATCTCTCTCTCTATGTCTCTCTCTCTCTCTCTCTCTCTCTATATATATATATATCTATATACGTGCACACTATTCACTTCCTCTGGTGCACGTCACTTCCGGTATCATTCAAACGATCGCATCTATCATGTGGTCAATATCGTTGAACGATCGTGTCTTTATCTGCATGTACAGGATCGGTGCTATACGATCATTCACAGATATCGTGCAGGATCGTTCGTCGTTCGTTTACCAACGATAAATATTGGAAGTGTATACGTAGCTTTAACTTTCATCTTTCTCCTGCTAGCTGATGCCCCTAGGATACATACAGGGCCCTTGATGTCCTTATGTACAATGCAGCACTACTTATTCTGCCATTGGACAGACTATGACTGAGTCGATGGGCTTTGGTGCACCCAGTGTGTCTGATTTATAAAAGCTCTGCAAGTCTGGAGAAGACTATTATTGGAGAACCTGGGTGATCTAGCACAGCTTGAATTAATTTCCTAAAAATCATTTGCTATTAGTTAGCAAAAATTTTCAGTCCTGTACTAGATCCATTTCTGGTTGACTGGGTTACCCAGGTTCTCCCATGATAGTCTATCTTCCCTGGTCCTGGAGAGCTTTAACAAATCAGGTCCATTGTGTGTTGGGGAAAATCCTGTAATCTACCTCCAGACAAAACAATAATTTACTTCTTGCACTTTTACCTAGACTTAATGAATGTTGCAGAATTAGAATAGAAATGACATTTTAAAGGACAATAACATGTAACAAGATTAAAATGAAAGGTTTAGTGATTTGGCTAACTCAGCTATGCAAAAAAAAAAAAGAATTGGTGACTGTGCTGAACTAATACCATGGCTTTGCTGTTCTCTAGGTATTTGGTCAGCTTTTGGTGAAAGAGACTAAAAAGAACTAAAAATCCCTTTAATGAAACAACGCAAAGTATAAGATGTCTTCCAAAGGAATGCCGTTGCTTCAAAGACAAACCTGAAACAATCATACTGCTTTGGATAAAAAGGACCTATCATATTTTCAACACCATATAAAAATGTGACTATTCTTTATACATCATGGAAAAAGAATCTATGTATTTAAAATTTTTAATGACTTTTTGGGGTAGGTTGCCTCCCTTCTGCTGCTGCAGTAAAAACTCAAGGGAAATCAAGGGGCTTTATTATAATGTAAAAAAGAAGTGCGAGATTGGGTGACGTCAAGGGGAGAACCTAGGAGAAATGAGGAGGCAGCATTGGATGGAACGACGAGTCCTGGAAAGAAGAAAGCTGAGACAGCATGGAACTTGCTGGGCTCAGTTTATGGATCAAAGACTTTTCACAAGTAAAGGGAAGTAAACTTTTTTTCTAAGTGAAAGTTCTGCTTTTAATATATTTTATTTTTATATATATTATTATTTATTTATATAATAAATTGTTTTTACCCTTTGTCAGTGCACTGTACCATATGGCCTATTATATGGGGCTTGTAGGTGGACCTTCCAAAGTTCCAAATGGTGAAATGGCCCAAAGCCCATCTTCCAAAGGCCTCTAATGGTCCTTTGCAGGATATGATCGATTACATGTGACATCTGAAATAAATCTGCATGCAACCTACATACAATAGTTAATCTGACTAATAGTCAGTACATTTTTGGTTGATAATCCCCATTAGTCAGGGCAGTTCTGCTTGAAATTCAGGTTGATTGTCATACCGCACTCTGTCCACTAGATGGCCCTCTTTATCTTCCTACATTCCTATAATGAGATAATCATTGCTGCATAGTATACCATATAATAAACTGCAGAACAGTCTCAGGTATGATTCAGTTACAAAGAGCAAAAGCTAGCAATTATTTACCCCTAATGCAGTTCACAGTTAAAAAATGAATATAACTAGATATTCAATTGTTTTATTTCATTCAACAGTCCTACCTCCCATTAAGGACTGACGCCAATGGAGATTTATCACATTCCCTGAAAAGTGGGGTAGTGATATATATTCTGAAAAATACATAGTTACATAGTAGGTCAGGTTGAAAAAAGACAAAAGTCCATCAAGTTCAACCACTAGGGAAATAAACATATCAGAGATATAAAACCCTATAACACATAGTTTGTCCAGGGGAAGGCAAAAAAAAAAAAACCCTGGTCAAGGGGTAAAAAATCCTTCCTGATTCCATGAGGCAATCAGATGTTCCCTGGATCAATGGTCACTGTTATTTTTACTTTAAAGCCTTAATACCCAGTTATATTCTGTACTTCTAGATATCATCCAGCTTTTTCTTTTAGCAATCCATAGTATTTGCTGAAACTTCTTCCTGAGGGAGCTGATTCCACATTTTCACAGACCTTACAGTGAAGTATCCTTATCTGGACCTTAAACTTCTTTTCCTCCAGACACAAAGATTGCCCTCTTGTTCTTTGTAATGATCTCAAAGTGAATAATTGGGAAGAGAGGTCTCTATATGGACCATTTATATATTTATACAGGGTGATCATATCCCCCTTATACGTCTCTTCTCAAGGGAGAATAGATTCAGTTCAGCTAATCTCTCCTCATAGCTGAGCTCCTCCATTCATTTTATTAGTTTAGTTGCCCTTCTCTGCACTCTCTCCAATTCCACAATGTCCTTTTTGTGAACTGGTGCCCAAAACTGGACTGCATATTCCAGATGTGGTCTGACCAATGCTTTGTACAGGGGCAGGATAATGTCTCTATCTCTGCAGTCTATTCCTCTTTTAATACAAGAAAGTACCTTACTAGCTTTAGATATTGCAGCTGGGTAAAGAGCACAGCACAGCTATGATGGGATCGGGACACAGGGACAAAAAATTCAAGATATTGGAGAATTTTAAAAACTTGTCAAAATACAACATTGTGTTTGCTGTTTCAAAAGCAAGTGCGCCTAGGAGTCCTTCATTTAAAATGCAAATTGGTGCCCCCCAGGGCCACTTACATGGAAAGGAGCATTGGGATGGGACCAAATCCTTTAAAACAGAGTCTATTGTTACCATGCCAGTGATTAAAGAGTCTCTAATAGAAATAACTTTGAAATAACTGAGCTCAGCTCTTTGAGGACACAGATGTAATCCATCAGGTCCTGGTGCTTTGTCAACCTTAATTTTGCCCAACTGTTTCACAATCATATCAATTTTCTGCCACTGTGGCTTATTTAAGGCAATGACATTGCTTTTAGCAATTTGGACTTCACCTCTGCTATTTTCTTTTGTGTACACAGAGCTAAAATAAGTATTTAATAAATCTTCCTTTTCTTTATCCCCAGTTAACAACACAGAGACATCATTTAGGGGGCCTACATGCTCAGATCTGATCTTTTTGCTATTAATATATTTACTTTCCTTTGCAATCTGTCTTTCATTTTGAAGTTTTGCACATTTTATCTCCTATTTACATCTTTTGTTATTTCTTTATAGGATTCAAACGATGAAAGTAATCCTTCATTTTAGATTTTTGGAATGCCCTTTTCTTGTTCCTTATGGCTTTTTTAACATCAGCTGTAAGTCGCATAGGTTTAAATTTTAGCCTCCTAAACTTATTACCTATTGAAATATTTTTTCAGCGTGTTTGTGTAGAACAGACTTGAAACATTCCCATTTATGTTCTGTGTTCTTTGAAAACAATATTGTCTCCCAGTCCAAGTCACAGAGAACCGCCCTAATAATGGAAAGTTTGCTCTTAAATTTGAATGTTTTTATCTTTCCTGTTTTTGTTTCCTGTTTACAACTTACAATAAATGAAATCATATTATGGTCACTGCCACCCAGATTCTCTTTTATATGCTCATTTGTTATAAGGTCTGCATTGTTAGAAAGGACTAGGTCCAGCAGAGTATCATTTCTAGTTGGGGCTTCTATAAACTGTACCATAAAATTATCTAAATTCACAAATGTCCTCCCTTTTGCTTTTCCTGTATTGCCATTACTCCAGTCAATGTCACAGTAGGTAAAATCTCCCATTATTAAAACATTGCCAGCTTTTGCAGCCTTTTGTATCTGTGCTAGCAGTTGGTTCCCTATTTCTTCCTTAGCACTGGGGGAATACCTACCTACTGTAAACCACAGCTTGATTAATAAACTCTTCTTTGTTGCCCAAAGTAGCCTTGCATCAATATTAAAACAGGCCCCTGGCCACTTCCTAGGTGTGCAGGTCAAGTAAAATGTGTAAGGATAAATCTGAAAAGGTCTGTTTAGACCATAAATGCAGGCAATGGGCTTGCAAAAACTTGCAAAACTATTGCAAGTCTATTACTGATATACAATAGATGAGACCCTAATGCTGTATTGTTAGTGCCTTGTTTCCATAAATGATGCATGCAGTATGGCCACCATAGGCTGTATGGGATGGAAAAATCTCTCATTCATTCACTCCTATAGGCAGTTAATCTAATAAGCTCCTGATTGATTTTCTAAAAAATAGAAGAGAGAAGGCACCTAAGACCTAAGGCACTTTAAAATTTGCAGCATCAGATGTGTGGCTCCCCATAGCCCCCACAGAATAAATCTAGCAAGGACAAAAGGGTAAGGGTGATTACAGAGAGTGTAAGGGTCATTGCACACCCGCAGTGAGCTACAGTATTGTGCCATGGGATCAACATAGAAATGCCAACCTCTCCCATTAAATTGAATAATAGGAGAGGTTGGATACCATTTTAAACATGGGGTTGTAACAGATCGTGCTGCGGTTCCCCAAAGTGTCAAAAAGCTTTTGGCCATGTGGTAATTGTTTAAAGATTTGAACCATTTGCAAAATCTGGTTTTCCGCAGTGCAGTTGCCATTCCTGGGCACACAGCAACAGTTTGCTCTGTGCTCAGGAGTTGCCAGATGTCTGATTGAACTGTTTTGCTTTAGTAAATTTTATTATACTTTATTTCACCCAATCACACCCCTTTCCCAAAGACATAGGGGTGTGATTGGGTGAAATGCAGTGTAGGTCAAAAGCATGTAAAAAGCCAGGTTCCTTTTATCATATACCATATCCCTTCTCTAATCTAAAATAAAAACCTAATAAAAAATGTTTTTCAATACATTTAAAGCCAAAGTTCAATCTCCTTTATTTTTGCCTTTCTTGTTTCCTTCATTATCTCTTCAAGTTAAAGCAGCACCCTGCCTTCTCCAAAGCCCTCAGCCCTTTTGCAGGCAGTCAGCTGGCTCCTGGGAGGATTTATTTAAATATTTAATGCTTTGATGGGTAAATGTCAGTCTGAAAAAGTGGCAGTGGCATTGGCAAGCAGACTGTAGGTAACATCCACATGTAACTCTGAGCCCTGCAATTAAATGAAGTGAAATCCAATGAATAAAAGGAGAGGGTTAGGAACAATCAGGCTGGGGGAAAAAAGGATTAATGATTCTGGACATCCCCCGCTTCGAAAGAAGGAGAGCAGTAAGCAATTTCAGTCCAGGAGAGGAGTCTGATCAACACAGATTGGAACATTTCAGTATGGTAATAAGGACCTGAGGCTATGCATTACCTCTGTATTACAGATATAAACATTCTGTATTAATTGTCTTTCCGTGACGGTATACATTCCAAAGTATTCTAGGATGGGAATCATTTCTAGCAGCTAATTTTACATTTAAATTTTCTAATTATTGCTCACTGCTTTTCATTGAAATAAATCCATGAAGCATTGTCTCTTTCAGAGCAGGCAGATCTTTTATAAATATGTATTGGTGTGTCCTTTATTCATTAGCATTACTATTGTATTCTGCCATTGTGTTCTATTCCTGACTTAAATAATGTCACTTAGAAGATCTTCCATTTATTCATTCCGAAAATAAAACACTATGTAATTCTGTTTCTATTTTCTAAATCAATTACTGCTCTGATAATACAATAAAAAGTAAAGTTCAGTGAAGCAGGAGTTTCATGATACATGTGTTCAGTGTTTGATAGTTTTTTTAAAGTGCATAAAATAGAAAGTTAAGGGTTCTGTTGCCACCAAGCCAAGTGGAAATAAAAATATAGTATCAGGCAGGGCTTCATTGCAGCAAGTGACAGGCGATGACCCTTCTGCAATAAGTATTCTTACCTGTCTGATCACTGTCCAGCTATAAAATTGAATTGACTACACACAGCTCAGCTTTTATTGCCAGGATACCCAGCAATCCCAGCATTGCTTGCAGCAGCTGGACTGAACGATTTCCAATGCACCTACGCAGGAGTTACGTCAACCCAACCTGGCCAATCAAGATGGCCAGGCCAATGGGAATGAAGAAGATGGCAGCATTCCCAACCAAACACGGACAGGTGAGTATCCCCAGGGTTTGGTTCTATTTTAAAAAAACCAACCAAGATTTCAGCTGCAACTTTCAGGAAAACCTAATATTATGCAACAAACTCTCCACAAGCCATTCTATCTGAAATAATGGCTACTCTGAAAACATGTGGTGTTGCTTTTTCTAAATGTACAATAAGGAGATACATAAATGGATTGAACAATTGATATAGAAGAAAAAAGACATCACTGTGCCAAAATAGGCCTGCTTATATTATACCAAATGGCATTTAGACAAACTTCAAAAGTTCTGGAACAAAGTCTTTTGATGTTATTAGGCCAAAATTGAAATTAAGGTCACAACCATAAACACTTTGACTGAATAGATTGCAACAAGGCCTATAATTAAAAGTACACTACCCCTACTGTGAAGTATGGAGGTGGATTTATGATGCTCTTGGGGGGGGGGGGGTACAGCAGCACAGAGAACTTAGTAAAAGTTGATGGTAAGGTAAATGCAGCATATTGCAAAGCAACTTAGATTTATCGGTCTAGAAACTTGGGATTCACTTGGATCTTGTAACATGAATATAATCCAAAGCACAAGGCCAAGCTGACCCTACAATGGTCAAGGTAGTAAAAAGTGAAGGTGCTGGAGTGGTCATCACAATCTTCTGACATCAATATCATTAAATCACTATAGCGAGATCTCAAACAGGGCAGTTCATTGAAGACAACCAAAGAATTTACCAGACCTGGAGGGTTTTTGCCAGAAGTATGGCCAACTATATTACATGAGAAAATCAAAGGCTTCATCCGCAACCATTACAAAAGGCTGTATGCCATCATTGATGCTAAAGGGGCAATACACAGTATGAAGGGTATGCTAACTTTTAAACAAAGACCATTAATCAGAAAGGACCATGGGATCAGATAAAATAGCCAAAAGTGCGTTGACAACAAACTGTAACCCCTATATGAATCAGTGTTTATATTATGTTGGCCCACCTTTAGAGCTACACTTCTCTGGGAAGGCTTCCCACAAAATTTTGGTGTTTTTTTTGCTGTGTAAATTTGTTTTCATTCAGCCACAAGATAATCTGTGAGATCAGGTACTGATGTTGGATGATACCTGGCTAATATCAATCTGTGTTCCAGATCATCCCAAGGGGGTTCAGTAGGGATGAGGTCAGCGTTTTGAATAGGCCAATCTAGAACTCACTAAACCATGTCTCTATGCATTGCACAGGGGCACAGCCATTCTAGGAACTAATATCTTTGTATATTGTAAAACAGCTTTTTTCAACAAAGGTTCCATAGATCCCTAGGGTATTTCTGTAGGTTGTTATGGCTAAACTGAGCACCAAGCAATTTCTGCTTCTACAATAAGAAACCAATGGAATCTGCGATCATCATCATTAGCTATCTGTAAGGGTCCACATAGTTCATATCAAAGTAAAAAACACTTTTTCTACTAAACAGCAATGTAACAGGGGCCATCTTCCACTAACAACTAAAGTGAGTGGGTCCTTCTACATTGACCACCATTGCAAGGTGGCCCTTCTCCACTGATCACCAATGTAGGGGGGTCCTTCTCTATTCACAATTGTTGTATGATTGTCCTTTCCCACTGAGCACCAATATAACTGGTCCTTATCTATTTACCCTTATTGTATGGTGGTCTTTCTCTACTGATCATCAATGTGAGGAGGACCTTCTCAATTGACCCCTATTGAATGGCAGTCCATCTCCACTGATTACCAATGTGAGACGGTTCTCACATTGGTCCTTCTCTGTTGCCCCCATTTTTTGGTGCTCCATTTCCACAGATCACCGTTTGAATGGGGGTCTTTCTTCACTAATCACCATTGTATGGTGGTCATTTTCCACTTATCGCCAATGTGGAGGGGTCCTTCACTGTTGACCCTCATTGTAAATTGTCCCTTCTCCACTGATCACCAATGTGAGGGGGTTCTTCTCTTTGCCCTCCATTGTATTGTGCTCCTTTTCCACAGATCACCATTGGAATGGGGTCTTTCACCATTAATCACCAATGTATTGTGGTCATTTTCCACTGAGAACCAATGTAAGGGGGTCCTTCACTGTTGACCCCCATTGTAAATTGTCCCTTCTCCACTGATCACCAATGTGATGGGGTTCTTCTCTGTTACCCCCCATTGTATGGTGCTCCTTTTCCACTGATCTCCATTGGAAGGGGGTCCTTCTCTATGTATCACTATTGTATGGTGGTCATTTTTCCACTGAGCACCAATGTATGGGGTTCCAACTCTATTCACCATTATTGAATGATGGTCATTTACCACTGAGCACCAATGTAAAGGGGGTCATTATCTATTTACCCCCATTGTATGGTGGTCATTTTCCACTGAGCACCAATGTAGGGGGGTCCTTATCTATTTACCCCAATTGTATAGTGGTCTTTTTCTACTGATTATCAATGTAGGGGGGACCTTCTCAATTGATCCCCATAATATGGCATTCCTTCTCCACTGATCTCCAATGTGAGGAGGTTGTTCTCTGTTGCCCACTTATTGTATGTTGGTTCTTTTCCACAAATCACCATTGTAGCGGGGGGTTCTTATTAACCACCATTGTTTGGGGGTCATTTTCCACTACCAGCACCTCCTATGAGGTTTAACCTATTGATCTTGCTGCATGGAGTTTATTCCCACACACAGTTAGGTATCAGGGTAGTTGTAAGAAAATTCAAGTTTCAGGGTCTTATTTAAACAACTATGGCTTTGGCGTTGAATTGACTATGACTATGGCGTTGAATTGCTACACAACTAGATTTCATAGATATGCAAAGCAACCTGAGTTGGCTGACACCCTGATACTTTTCCTTTTGAAATGTTAAAATGATCTGAAAACCATGTACCTATACCAGTCTACTGGTGAATAATCTGCATGATGCATATTTAGATACAAAAGTCAGGATCAGATCTTTGTACTCTTTTGTAAATGAAGGCAGTTTCTGTAAATACACAATGAATGGGCTTGACACAAACAGCAAAAAGTGAAACTACTAT
>NC_092864.1:14039474-14067042 GCF_032062135.1 Pyxicephalus adspersus
GGGTTTTATCAAATGAAAAAATATGAGCATCACATACTGAATATATTTATTTCTTAAGTATATAAAAGAAACAACAGAAAAAGAAGTCTTTTTGTGGCAATAAAAAATACATATCAGGTGAATTTATGATATATTATATAATCTACATATAGTTGCGTGGCACACATATATACAAAGCAAAGTTGGCCATTCCCATTTGTAGCTCAATGGGAATTGTGAGCTATGGTATAGTCTTGTATCCTGGCGCGTTTCGCTTGTCCGCTTTCTCAGGGGATTTGTGAAGAACGTTTTTTAGAAGTTGTACATAGGAATAATACATATATTTAAGATTGGATTCTGTACAATTATACTTAGCAGATATATATACATATTGCAGTACAGGTACTTATTTGTCCTGGTTATTGCCAGTAATCTTATATCAGTATGCACGGTGGTGATACAAAAATGTCAAAATACAATTACATGAGTTCATAGTCAATAAAGTATTCAAATTGTCAACAGATGTCAAAATAGAAAATACATGGTTTCATCCTCAATAAAATGTTCAAAAACACTATTGTGTTGTTCTTGTTTCAAGAGGTGGAAAAAAAGAACCTGTGTACATAATAGGAGGTTGGTTAGATAGGTGGGTGGAATAGCTTCCAATGTAATATTGCGTGTAATTGTTAGTGGTGAATTCAGAGAAATGTAGACTATGTGAAGGGGTCAATAATATAATGAAAAAGATATAATTAAAATAGCTGAATAATAAATGAAAATTTACTTACTTGTAGTGGGTTGAGAACCTAGTGTAAGGGATATCACAGAGGTAGATATATATGCGTGACTTCGTAGTCCCTATGATAGAGAGCATTGAGGTATATATTGATTCAATACATTATAGATTAAGTCTTAGTATTATCATTATTCTTACAATTATAATAACAAAAATGAAATTAGGGAGGTTAATGCTCAAGCAGATAATAAATGCTACAAAGAGGGGTGAAGCATTTGATTTGTAATTATAACTCCTGGATTTACCTCCCTAATTTATTTTTTTTATTATAATTTAAAATCAAAATATAAAAACACCTGTAGCTTGAAGACCTTGTCGACTTAAATAAACTTCCCAATTTTATTTTTTATTTGATTGGTTCATTGGTCATGTGGCTCACTGAGGATCTGTGCAGGAAAGTCTCCCCTTTATCTTTCTATTATATTCCTTCTTCCTTTTCACCTTGTTTTATCTTTGGACGGACTTTTTTCTTCCATTGTGATGCACAGCCGGTCTTCTGGTTCCTCTAGTTTCCTCCATATCACCTTTTATATCTTCTGAAATGTAAAGTAGATCATTGTTATACTGTTTTCCCAAATATTCCTGTTTTCTGCTGCACTTGTTACTTTTCATGTGTAATTTCTACTTATCATTGTACACACACTCTATCTGATGTCTTTTTAATTGAAAAGTTAAATGGAATTACAAATGGAAGTTCCCATGATAGTAGACCTAACAATGGGAAAACAACTGGAGCTTTAAGTATATCTAAATCATAAAGCTAATATTTTTGTATTATCCATGCAATTTTCGAGCAACACACTTTGTATCTTAGTGTGACAAGGCTCACTTACTGTATATCTAAGAAGAGATAGGGTTGTCATATTGAGCCGTTTCCATCAGTTTTGGACTGTGAGCTGATGTGATAACACCTGTACATTTGCTATTCAATAATAAATCCTTAGCAGGAAGTTTTTGGCTGTAGTTATATTTTAAAATGTCCAAAAAACTGCATTAAAGTATGTTTGTAAATAGAAATAGAGACATTCTCAAACCTAGCCAAAGAACAAAAAGTATATTTATCTGTAAGAATCATAATGTGATCATGTGGCCATTTGTGTTCTCCTTTTGAGTTGATGATATACAGCGAGTGTTACCAGACTGTGACCCTCCAGAGGACCCTCTCTCTAAAACATTTTAACATGGGGGAACCCTTAAAATAAATTTCAGGTCTTCAGGGAACCCCTGCTATAATTACTTTATCCAAATCTCACTTTTTAGCATGGAGGTCATTGGGAAAAATTTTACCCTTATAGATAGCCAAAAAGATCATTGGTGTCATGTAATCTTACCTGAGAAGCTTAAACTGCTCATTGATCAATGAACCTTTATCAACCCCTGAATGAACCGTGGGGTTTCACAGAACCCTGGTTGAGGAACACTACTCCAGACCAATGAGAGGAATACACACCCTCCATATCAGAGGTTATCACTGTGCTGTGAACCCTAAATAGGGCAGACAAAAAACTCAATATGAAATTAGTAGTATGAAAGAGCAGTATGAAATTGGGTAGCATGGTGGCTCAGTAGTTAGCACTTTGCCCTTTGTAGTGCTAGGTCCCAGGTTTGAATCTGTGGCAGGACATTATCTGCATGGGGTTTGCAGGTTCCCCCCCGTGTTTGTGTGGGTTTCCTCCCACATTACAAAAATATGGAGTTTAATTGGCTTGGCTTCCCCCCAAAATTGACCATGGACTGTATTAAAGAAATATGACTATGGTAGGGAGATTAGATTGTGAGCTCCTTTGAGGGACAGTTAGTGACACGACTATGGACTTTGTACAGAGCTTTGCAATATGTTGGCACTATATAAATACTGTGTAATAATATTCAGATATACATTTTCTGTTTCACACATAAGTCATGGCGATGTTTACAAAAGTAAGTAATTGAATAAGAGACATGGAATACATTATAAGATTCTGATGTTATGATAAGAATATCAATGATCATTAAACTGTACAGTTTAAGGACATAAATAGGCAATGGTGACATGGTACAAATAAGCTTAATAAGCAAAATACGATGTTTGCAATTTTGTTTTTTCTTAGGATAAAGTGCCTGTATATACAGATAGATGAATCACAATTTACCAAGTGAGGCCCAGTACACACAACTAGAAATGAATTTTGATTTCCAGTCTGATACAATGATTGGATCTGAAATTAACCTAAAAAATAAATTTAGCACTGCTTTGACCTGATTCCTTTATAATGTTAATATAAAGCTACTGGGCCTAAACTTTTCAAACTTGAAGATATTACTAAACCTTAAAATGTTATCAGACAGTTCGATATTTACACTCCGAGGACTGGCAGATGTTGTGGGATACACTATGCAATGTGGATTCCTCCTCTGACCCCCAATATCAGTATGGCACACAGTGGGCATTGGGGGACACAGACATACAATACACCAAGAGCTGTTTAATGCTGAAGAGTATTTTAGGGGATGGAGCATTGGATCTGCAACATGTCAACTATGTTTTTATCTGGAATAAGTAACTGAGCTATAGGAGAAATAAGTCTCAGGGAGCTGCTTTGCTTCTGAAGGAAATTGAATATTTTTTGAAGGACTTAAGGAAACCCTTACCGAACCAAAATATCTAATCATTATAAAAAGATTAACCATGCCAATATAACACACTATATTATCACTTATGTGAGATTGCAGGACCCGATTACAAAACCCACTGCCAGATATACTCATTAATCCCTCTCGCAAGTGCAACAAGAGCTCAGCAATCTCACCCAATTAACATTTTCTATATTCTGTACATTGATACCCTCCTGCCAGACCTGTTCTTATGAAACAATACTTCAAAACAATGCATACCCTCCATTGTGTAACAAGTTTCTATACATCATCCAAGTATAGTGATGGGTGTGCCCAGCAGGACTGGACACAAGTATATACACAGACATACAATACACCAAGAGCTGTTTAATGCTGAAGAGTATTTTAGGGGATGGAGCATTGGATCTGCAACATGTCAACTATGTTTTTATCTGGAATAAGTAACTGAGCTATAGGAGAAATAAGTCTTAGGAAGGTGGGCATAGCTGCTTTGCTTCTGGAGGAAATTGAATATTTTTTGAAGGACTTAAGGAAACCCTTACTGAACCAAAATATCTAATCATTATAAAAAGATTAACCATGCCAATATAACACACTATATTATCACTTATGTGAGATTGCAGGACCTAATTACAAAACCCACTGCCAGATATACTCATTAATCCCTCTCGCAAGTGCAAAAAGAGCTCAGCAATCTCACCCAATTAACATTTTCTATATTCTGTACATTGATACCCTCCTGCCAGACCTGTTTTTATGAAACAATACTTCAAAACAATGCATACCCTCCATTGTGTAACAAGTTTCTATACATCATCCAAGTATAGTGATGTGTGTGCCCGGCAGGACTGGACACAAGTATATAAAGGACAACAGGGGCTATGGTCAGTATGAGGGATCAAGTCATACCAGATATCTCCAGAGCTGCAAAACAAATAGAGGGCCTGATTAAATATATAACACAATATGCATGAAAGCTAGGTGGAATTTAGTTTGAAGGATCACTGTGTATTATAAGTAATTGCCATTGTATTCAACAAAATAATCTACTTGCTTTAACTTTATTTTCATCTCCTATTTATTCTCAGTGCTGCTGAACTTCTGTAGGTACTGCATTTTAGTGATGCCTATATGTCATTTGTCATGGTGGGATTCCTGATGGTGACAGCAGTAGATCTTACCGCCAAATGCAAATGGTGTTTGTCAACCAGGGTTCTGTGGGACCCTAAGGTTTCTCCAAAGGTTGCTAGAGGTTCCTTAAGGAATGTGCCTCCCAGGTCTGTTTAAGTGACATCAATAAACTTTTTGGCTATTTGTGAGGGTGATATACTTCCCACTGACCACTACACTAATATATTTTGAGCTGTTGATAAAGTAATTTATAGCAGGGGTTATTATAAGTTATTTCAATTGTTCTTCCTTGTTAAAAAGGTTAATTAAGGCTGGCCTAATGTGTTAAAAGGATCACATGTAGTCTCTCCCATAAGCTTGCTTAACAGGGCAGCAGGTGATAAACAGAGACAAGGCGTTATAATCATTTACCAATAGAAGAACTTCATGGCAGGATCATCAGGTGTTATTTTAATGAGAGTTGCAGATTTAAACATTACAAAAGACTTTTAAAATTCAGTTATATATTCCCCCAACAAATATTCTGTATACTGACATTATGAAGAATGATTCAGGGGGAAAAAACAAAAAAAAGAAACTTAAGTTCCACTTTGAAGATTTGTGATCAGACATGTATTTTGTTTGCAGAAAGATACAGGTGATGTGCCTTCTGCAATAAAACATACTTACCTGTCTGATCAAAAATCCATATTGGGGTTCCTGGCACATCCTGGACTCCCCTGCAGCTGCTGGGAATAAATTAACTCCTGTGCACCTGTGCAATAATTACGTCATCTGACCCAGTCAATCAAGATGGCCAAATATCAAAACCAAAGAGAAGATAAACTCTAGCAATATATATGTAGCTAAGATGAAGCAAACTAGGAAAAAGATTAAAAAAATATGGCAACTGTCTGTGAGCAGTAGGGGCTCTTCTTAACCTAAAACCTCCTCAATGTATTCTTCCGCAATTTTGGTGGTTGACATATTTTTTTACAGCCCCCAAAATGATTCTGGCAAGGACTTGGTGGTCAACTACTCCTGTTATAACTCAGGTAAAACATAAAATGGCCTGGGTTTTATCAAATGAAAAAATATGAGCATCACATACTGAATATATTTATTTCTTAAGTATATAAAAGAAACAACAGAAAAAGAAGTCTTTTTGTGGCAATAAAAAATACATATCAGGTGAATTTATGATATATTATATAATCTACATATAGTTGCGTGGCACACATATATACAAAGCAAAGTTGGCCATTCCCATTTGTAGCTCAATGGGAATTGTGAGCTATGGTATAGTCTTGTATCCCGGCGCGTTTCGCCTGTCCGCTTCCTCAGGGGATTTGTGAAGAACGTTTTTTAGAAGTTGTACATAGGAATAATACATATATTTAAGATTGGATTCTGTACAATTATACTTAGCAGATATATATACATATTGCAGTACAGGTACTTATTTGTCCTGGTTATTGCCAGTAATCTTATATCAGTATGCACGGTGGTGATACAAAAATGTCAAAATACAATTACATGAGTTCATAGTCAATAAAGTATTCAAATTGTCAACAGATGTCAAAATAGAAAATACATGGTTTCATCCTCAATAAAATGTTCAAAAACACTATTGTGTTGTTCTTGTTTCAAGAGGTGGAAAAAAAGAACCTGTGTACATAATAGGAGGTTGGTTAGATAGGTGGGTGGAATAGCTTCCAATGTAATATTGCGTGTAATTGATAGTGGTGAATTCAGAGAAATGTAGACTATGTGAAGGGGTCAATAATATAATGAAAAAGATATAATTAAAATAGCTGAATAATAAATGAAAATTTACTTACTTGTAGTGGGTTGAGAACCTAGTGTAAGGGATATCACAGAGGTAGATATATATGCGTGACTTCGTAGTCCCTATGATAGAGAGCATTGAGGTATATATTGATTCAATACATTATAGATTAAGTCTTAGTATTATCATTATTCTTACAATTATAATAACAAAAATGAAATTAGAGGGAGAAACATTTTCTTTCCCATCTGATAATTACTGCTAACAGTCCACAATCGATGGGGCTCAAGTCCAGTTGGCATGTTCAAATGAGAAAAGCTAGCAGCTGTAGACTTACCTTAATATGGCCCCTCTCATTCACCTAAAAGATGCTTTGGAGATTGTGAAGCACATGGAACTAAAATGTTACGCATAATAAATATTACGCAATTAAGATTGCATACATTTGGTAATAAAGCCAGAAGACTGGCGAATTTAGCTAATGGTGCTAAGAGACGCTCTCATATAATTTTTCTGAGAGAATCACTAAATACCATAACTCATGATGCAAGACCTATAAACACTTTTTCAAAAATATTTTGAAGCATTTTATGGGATTACTTCAACAAATAAGCAAGTAGGATTACATTTTTTGCAAAGTTTCTATATTAGGGGTATCCCCTGAAATGCTTCAACATTTGAATGAAGATATATTCTCAGAAGAAATAGCTTATACTATTAAATCATTGGCATATATTAAAACACCAGGCCCAGATGGTTATTCTGCAGATTTTTTTAAATTACTACTGCCAGAACTTTTATATATATACTACAACCTATGTATGATACTTTGCAGAAGGAAGCTAGATATCTTCCTACAGGTCAATTGGCACACATCACCCTTCTTGTCAAGAAAGATAATTATCATCTCCAACCAGAACCTTTTACCATATATTTGATAAATGTGGATACTAAAGTGTTTTCAAAAATTCTGGTTAAAGGCCTGGCAGCTATCTTGCCCCATGACCCGGGCACAGCATTAGAAGCCTTCCTCTGCTGTGACCACTCACCACCCCCCAAATAACCCATAATAAAAGAAAACATCACACATTTCTTGGTGAATAATTGGCCACAGCAGCCCCTTTTTATTAACCATGTAATTAAACATATAAATAACAATATTTTTATAACCAGAACACTTCTTTAAACGGGTCCATGAAAGGTAAGAATTTTTTGCCAGTACTCCATCCATCTCCGCTTTTCCAACCAGGCCCCCAGGCGCTCATGCCCCGCCTCAGGGACAATTAGCGGACCCCATATTCCACACAAGCCTCCACAACAACCAAGTGTCATGCAAGGCCACCCTTACTGTCCCAACCAAATTTTCCGTATCCCCATCCCCTCTTGTATTTTCCTTACTCCACCTCTAACTTCCATGGACCCTAACAACAGACAAAAACCCGCCACCAGCCGCAAACTTGACCCCTTAAGTTTGCGAGCACCCCCACACCCTGACTGCACGCTGTACTGCGTCACCCAAACTTAGTAACCATAAATCATTCCCCACCGCGTTAAGGTGCACCCCATCCTTCCGTAAGAGCAACTCCGAGTCAGTTTCCAATTCCATGTGTCTAGCCACCAAACCCCCAATCCTTCCCATAAAGCGGCCCACTTCCTTATTCACTTTTATTCGGGCCTTGTTTATCCGTTCCACTGACCGGGCTTGCCGCCATGCCAGGCGAGCCACCATCTCAGACCAAACCAATATGGTCCTCGGGAATGCATCCCTAAGCCTCAAGCAATCCAATTTTATGTCTCGAATCAACTCCCTCATTGGCCGGAACCCCAAATCGTTGCCCCCCACGTGTAAAACCAACACATCAGGGGCTCTATCCAAAATTGCAAACCTGTGCACCTCGGGAACCACCCGTTTCCATTGCATACCTGGTATCCCGATCCAATGCACCTTGGCCACTTCCCGGTGCAAGCCTAACTGTCTGCCATCCTGACGTACCTCAGCCCTTCTGGCCCCCCAATACACGTATGAATGGCCCAAGATCCACACCAAACAAACTGGCCGATCTGCAACAAAGAACACAAAGAAATCCTCACTGATCCACCCAACACTGCCCCCAACAAGTACCACCCCAAAACAGAACATAACCACGGATCCGACTACACCCCACCATTTTTCCAAACAAATTGCCTACAATAAATGCGGCCGCACATATAGACGGAACCGATGGGATTCCCATCGACCAATCCTTTTTATAACTTCTGGGCCCAGACCCCACCTGGCCGCCTCAGTAGCTGCCCCAATCCGAAAGGAATGAGCGGCATATTCACCTGGCCTTCTACCCCTCAACACCACACAACGTCTAAAGATCGATACAAATTGGAAACGAGTCACAAATGACCCATCCGCATGAACAGACAAAGGCCCCTCACCGTGAGGCCGACACGCCACATAGTCACCTAAGGCTTTTACCGGACATAGAGCCAAGTCCTCCAAGCTCCTTAAGACCAGACGGGCCCCTTTTCCCCCTTGATCTGTCTTTGACCTACGAATCCAGACCCATAACTCACCCCCCGATAACCTCACATCACCCAGGCTCAGGCCCCCTGCTTTTCCTTTGCTGGGAGACACCACCTCCCCCACCCTTAAAGCCGCAAAAAAGGTAACCAGAAAAACAGCTTTAAAAAGAACCGTTTCAAACNCATCAAAACACACCCGGCCCACTGTGTTACATATCTCTTCCAACAACTCAAACGACACAGGCCTCCTTTGGTCCACACGGCCCCTCCCCTTCCTGTACCCCTTCAACGCCTGGCGAACCAAAAAACATTTAGTACTGTCCACCTGACCCAAGACCTTAAACAAAAAAGCCAATGCCGCCAATTTTTTACCCATGACCCCGCCAGAAACTCCTCTCTGAAAATTTCCCAACAAAAACAACAAAACCATCTCCTCCCCACTAGCCGCATGTCCATGCCCCTGCTCACCTTCCAGAAATTCCCACCATTCCCGCCAGACGGTAGCATAAGCCCTCCAAGTCCCAACAGAGACCGAATCCTTGAGGAGCTCCGCTAATGCCCCCAAATCACCGACTATAACCCCTCCGGGCAAGGGGTCCCCTGAACGTCCGCTCCTGGAGCCAATTCCCGGAAACGGTCCCACTGGAAACGAGAGAGAGAATCCGCAATTACGTTCTCGCACCCAGGAACATGCACAGCCCGCACAAACACATTTAACCGCAAGCACACCAGCACCAAATGTTGCAAAAGACAAATGACCTGAGGGGAAGATGCAGAATTATTGTTGATCACCTCCACTACCCCCAAGTTGTCGCAGTGGAATCTAACCTTCCGATTTTGCAACAGTGAACCCCACAAAGTCAGTGCTGCCACCAATGGAAACAGCTCTAACAAAACCAAATTTTTACACAACCCCAACCTCCGCCAGTCCTCAGGCCAAGCCTCCGCACACCAACGACCTGCAAAGTACGCCCCAAAACCCGAGCTACCAGCTGCATCAGTCCAAAGCTCCAAAAATTCATTATCAACCTGGGCCTCCAGCCACAGCGACCTCCCATTGTACTGCTCCAAAAATTGTCTCCATACTTCAAGATCCCGCCGCAATACTTTAGTCAGCCGAACAAAATGTTCCGGCCGCTTGATCCCAGCCGTTGCCGCCGCCAATCTGCGGCTAAATATCCGTCCCATAGGCATGATCCGGCAAGCAAAATTCAACTTTCCTAATAATGACTGTAAGTCTACCAACCGTATCTTTTCCAAACAACAAGCCCTCCTAACCTCTCCTTTAAGAGCTTCCAACTTGTCTTCAGGCAACCTGCATTCCATGCGCACTGAATCCAACAGTATCCCCAAAAAAGCCAGCTCCGTCCCTGGGCCTACAGTTTTGTCCCCAGCCAAGGGGACCCCGAATTGCCCCGCCACATGCTCCAAAGTACCCAACAAGTTAGCACAAACCAATGACCCCCTAGGACCAACACACAAAAAATCATCCAGATAATGAATGATAGACTGAACACCGGAGACCTCCTTGACCACCCATTCCAAAAAGGAGCTAAACATCTCAAACAAAGAACAAGAAATTGAACAGCCCATAGGCAAACATTTATCTACATAAAACGCGCCCTCCCAACAACAACCCAGCAAACCAAAACTATCAGGATGCACCGGCAGCAACCGAAATGCCGACTCAACATCGGCCTTAGCCATCAAGCACCCCTTCCCGGCCTTCCTAACCAGGTCAACTGCCCTGTCAAAAGAAGTATACACTACCCTGCAGAGCTCTGGCGCAATGCCATCGTTAACCGATTCCCCTTTAGGATAGGACAAATGATGGATCATCCGAAACTGCCCCGGCTCCTTCTTGGGGACCACCCCCAAAGGAGAAATCACCAGATTCTGCAAAGGTAATTCCCGAAAAGGCCCCGCCATGCGCCCCAAAGCCACATCCTTCTGCAATTTTGCCGTCACCACCCCTGGATTCTGCAATGCTGACCGCAAATTCTTGTGTCCCCTGGTTAAAGTTACCCGCTCGCATGGAATCCTGAAACCCTCCTGGAAACCCTCTCTCAATATTTTTGCGGCCTGCCGATCCGGATACCTACTTAGAAAATCCACCATGTTTTCCAACCTCACCGGGGTCCTCCCTTTTTCCTGTAGACTCAATGGGGCGCCCCCGCCCCTTGACCACGCACCGTGCTCCGGAATGGGGTCCCCCACAATTGGAACATTCGTGCTTAAATCGACAGGTAGCACCAAACTTGCACACTCCTTCATTGAACAACCAACACAGGCCTTTCTTTTTACCTGCCAGGGGTCCCACACCTCCTGCACCCCCGGCACCACCATGAAAAAGCTGCGGACCCAACCGTGCTGACGTCATCAGCCGCATCCACAGGCTGATATCCTTATGATCCCAACGCATTCCAGGCCTCATAGCTTTCCGCTGCCTGAACTGCTCATCATAACGCAACCAAGCTATACCTCCATACACCCTATATGCTTCACTAATCGCATCCAAATAACAAAATAGTGCTGAACAATTCTCAGGAGCCCTTTCACCTACAATACTAGCCAAAATCGCAAATGCCTGCAACCAGTTCTGGAAAGTCCTCGGTATCAGACGCCACAAACCTTTTTCTTCCCCAGCACGCCTGCCCTCGCCAAGCTTCACATCACGGCCACCAAACCGCTCCACCGGCAACAAAGAAAAAATCTCAACATACTCCCCCTTCCAAATTTTTTCTCTCACCTCTACCGCCAAATGCGCCCCCAAGGGGCCCTCAAAACAAACATACACCTCCCCTTTTGCCCCATCCGCAATACCTTGAGAGGTCATCTCCCCCCCGACATCCTGACCACCAATTCCTGACTTCGGAGCCACAGCACCCCCTTCACAACTGGTACCCCCAACTTGCTCCGCTGACCCCTCGTTCGTACCCTGTACTGGCCCTGCCCCAGACAACACCGGCATCAACTCTCTAGCCACAGCCCCACCCCTATTGGTGCCCCCAACAGCCCCTTCCACAGCAGGTACACCAGCAAATTTTAAGAGCAAATCCCTCAAACCCATTAACAATTCCCCCCCTCCCCCGCCCCCCAAAATCCCCTGGCCACCTACCCCCGGCTGGCCCCATTGCTGTCCCCCAAGCCCCCCTGCCTCCTGTTCACACACATTTTGCATAACAACATCACCAGCATGTTTCCCAAACCCCCCTTTTCCCCCCCGCCCATCCCAAACCCCTAAGTACTCACAAGGCTGTCGGGTTGCCCTCAAGCCCGCGGCCGTCACCATCTTCTCTGGCCCCGCCGGTGATCTGTCAGCTGCCTCCCTGACGTCCCCCTCCGAGCAGGCCTCCTCCTCCACGCTGCGGTCCTCATCGGCCAAGACTTCCGGGTCCCGTTGTATGACGTCATCATCGGGCGCCGCACTCGATCCGGAACTTCCGCCCGTGACCATCCTCTGCAAGCTCCGCCCGTCAATACACAAGCCGGAGCCCGCTGCAAGAAATCCACCACTGCTCCTCCGGACCGCTGATGCCATCCTCTCCCGGGCCTCCCCTGAGGCCGGACCGCTGCCGGATACGATGTCTCCTGCCCTGCCAGTGCCTGCCCGGGCACCGCCGCCCACGGTAAGTGCCCCTCCTTCTTCAGCGTCGCCAGCCAATCCTCTCCTGCCCCGCAGCACCGTCCGGCCCCTCTGCAAATCTTCCTGCTGCTGTGCCTCCTTCGGGTCCCGCCTTTCCTGAGGATTCCTCCCTGCTCCCCCGCTGGAATCCTTAGATCGTCTCTTAACAGGGGGAGCTGGAGGGTCCCTTACGGGGCTCCTACCTCGGCGCTGGACCCCGGGGGTCCCACTAGGACTTGCACGCTCCGGTGGCCTTGACCGCCGAGTGCGTCTGACAAGGGGGGGCTCCGGTTCTGCCCCCCCCTCGGCCCCCTGTAATGCCGTGGACAGTTGCTTCTCCAGCCATTCTGCACCCCGAACTTCCGCCGCATCCTTAAGCTTCTGGAGCAATGTATCGACGTCCGCCATAATAACACAATAGATGCAGTCCCACGGCAAAATTTTTAAGGATCTGCTTAATCTCTCAATCTCCTTCTTTTTAACCCCTAGCACCCTGACCTCCCCCAAAACTTTCATCCAATCCCCAACTCTGATTCTCCCGCACTTTCCTTATTAACATAAATTCTATACCTCCTCTACCCTTGTGCCTCTGACCGGATTTACTTAAACTTTTGACCCCCTGCCACCACTGACTCATGCCCTTAACAATTTTTAGCCACCCACGGCCCCCCTTATCTATGAACTTTTCACCTTTCACACATATTCAGCCTTCAATGCTACCCTGTCATGAGGCCCTTCGCCCATAGGTGTCGCTCCAGGCCTGCTTTTGCAACCCCTATTTATTGTTCAGCGCTGCGTAATATGTTGGTGCTAGTTAAAGCCTGTTTATTATTAATATTAATAATTATGGTATGTTTGAAAGCAGATGGGTGGATACCAGTGGAAAGGGAGAGGGGTAAATAGTTTTGTTATGGGGGGGCCAGGGGGGAAGAATGGGCACGGAGTAGATCAGAGGGAATTGGGTCAAGAGGACAGGTAGTAGATGAAGATGATGAGAGAATAGAGGAGACTTCACCCACAGTAAAAGGGCTGAGGGAGGCCAGTGATGACATACTGGTGGAAGGGGTGGATATAGCTGGAGTGGCCTGATGAGCAGAGACATCATGTCTGATTTTGTCAATATTATCTCTAAAGTAGGTGGCAATGTCTTGGGCAGAGAAGGATGTTGTGGGGGGAGCAGGTGTGGGGTTTAGGAGGGAGTCAATTGTTGAGAAAAGGCTGTGTGGGTTGGAAGCTTGGGAGGAAATGACAGCGGAGAAATAATTTTGCTTGGTGACCGTGAGCTCAGTGTTAAAGTTTTGTAGTTTGGCTTTGTAGTCCATGAAGTCAGAGCTGAGGCCAGATTTTCTCAACTTGCACTCAGCTGCATGAACAGACTTTTGTAGTTATCTGGTGTGATTGTTGTGCCAGGGACGGGGGTTAGCAGAATGGGGATAGCCGAAGGTGGCAGGGGCAACATTATCCAGAGCCAGAGAAAGAGTGTGGTTGAACGGAGTGGCAGCTTTATCCAGAGATGTGATTTTAGAGAGGGTGAGGGCAAGGACATAAGGCAGTTTGAGAATAGGTTGTGGTCAAGGTTACGAACATCTCCCCTGCCATTGGCCAGGTCTGGAATGTGGCAAAGGGGGGCAAGAGTTCAGTAGGTTAAAGGTGATGAGGTTGTGATCAGAAAGGGGTAATGGCGAGTTGTCAAGGAAGGTGAGGTTGCAGAGTTTGGAAAATACCAGGTCTAAAGTCCGGCTATGTGTCTGGGGCCATTTATGTTCTGTGTGAGTTCAAAGGAGGAGGTAAGGGAGGGCAGTTTGGCTGAGGAAGGATGGTTGGGCTTATCCACTGCAACATTAAATTCACCAAGGATGTGGGTGGGCAGGTCATAAGAATGAATGTGTGGGTGCCAAGGGGCAAAGTTATCCAAAAATTTTGATACTGGGCTGGGTAGGCGAGGGGAGTGGACAACAGCAACAATGAGGGGTAAGGGGCTGAAAAGACGGAAGGAGTGGACTTCAAAAGAGGGGAAAATGAGAGAGGGAGGAGTAGGAAGGACGCTGTATGTAAAGTTAGGTGAGAGAATGAGACCCATACCAACCCCTAACTCTGCTGCCAGGTCTAAGGGTATGTGTAAACTGCAGGCCTCCATAGGAGATAGCAGCCGCAGAGTAAGAGGAAAGCCAAGTTTCAGCAAGAGCCAGGAAGTTCAGAGATTTAGAAAGAAGAAGGTTGTGTATAGAGGTTAATTTATTGCCAACAGATCTGGCATTCCACAGACTGCCAGAGAAAGGGGGTAAGAACCTATGGGTAGGGTGAATGGGGATGAGGTTAGGAGAAGGGAGTATCTTGCTGAAAGTGTATGGAAGGGGGAGGCAGTGTGGAGGACCAGGGTTCGGTGAGATATCACCAGAAAGTATCAAAGAGAAAAAAGGTGCAGGAGCACAGACAGAGAAAGCAGAGAGATAATGGCCCTGATTTACTAAAGCTCTCCAAGGCTTGAGAGAATACACTTTCAGAAGTGAAGCTGGGTGATCCAGAAAACATGGAAAGGATTTTTAAAAATCATTTGCTATTAGCCAGCAAAAGTTTTGAATCCTGGACCAGATCCATTCCAGGTTTGTTGGATCACCCAGCTTCACTGATGATAGTGTATCCTCTCCAGCCTTGGAAAGTTTTAATAAATCAGGGCCAATGAGTTATCAGACTTAGGAGGAAAGGGAATACTGCCAGCAAAGAGAGTGCAGGGTGAATAATACATTTAACAGATAATTGAGAACCATATGAGTACAATAAACAAAGTCGCAAACATTCCATGTAATGTGGGTTGTAGTGCGGCTTATAAGCTTGTTGAGTTTCTTCATTCATTCTCTCTGTTTCATTCTTTATATTAACAGTATATAGATTTTTTGTTGAGGGAACCTGTGACTGAATTTGTGGATTAATAAATATATTTGTTTAGTGTCCCTTTGACAGTTCACACATCTAGTTTATACATTTCTGCAGCAAATTTGATCGTTTGGTAAAACCTGCAAAATTTGAAACAGCGGGTAGCAGAATCAGTTTCACATTAATTTTTTTTCTTGTTGAAAGTCAAAGATTCTCAAAGACTTCTATGTATATGGCCTTACAGGATGCAGAATTAAACACTGGTGACTTGTAATTTCCTTTATTATTTTAAAGCAGATGCATACACAATCACTAAAATCTTGTATAGTTTTTAACTTGATGATGTGATTCCAGTTCTGGCGCCTAATGTAGTGGCAGTGTGCAGAGCGGTTCCGGCTTCATCCATCCTTGGTGCCCTTCTAACTTCACTCTGCGTCCCGGCTGTTCCGTGTGGTGAGAGAGCGGACAGCAGAGGACGGATGGAAAGCTTCATCTTGGGCTCACAGTCCTCCAGAAGATCCCAGCAGAAGCAGGCTGGGAAGAAGACTACACAGGCCAAGATGGCTGACGCCATGCGGGACCATGCAGATGAGTCTTCCAGTCCAGGTAGGACAGAGTCCTCTGTGCATTCCTGTACTACATTAGATTATACCAAGCTGGCCATAGAGGTCTCTCAGCATCTTCAGCCTACTCTAATACAGAATATTAAAGAAGAATTACAACAGCATTTACAGCCTATAACAGGAATTGTCACTAAACATGGAAAAGAGCTGCAAAGTGTGCAACAACGCATTAGTGATTTGGAAGATGATTTATTGTCTACCCGTACACAACAGCAGCAGATGAGTGATCAGTACTTGCAATTGCAGGAAAATGTTAAAGGTATGGAAAATAAAGCACGCTGCAATAATTTGTGCATTATTGGTGTTCCTGAATCATGTAAGCCTTCTGAATTGGAGAAGCTTTGTTCCATCACCCTCCCTAAATCCTTGGGGCTTAAAGCACCCATGAAGATAGAGAGGGCCCATAGATTGGGACTCCCCAGCGTAATAAACCATTCCCACGTCCTATAATAGTGCAATATCACCACTTCACGGATAAGATGTCTTTATTAAAGGCATACCGGGGACATGACCATTTTTGCATTGATGACACTAGAATCTTGCTATTCTCTGATTACTCCATGGAGACTACCAAGCAGCGACGGGCCTTCTCTCCCCTGTGCAAACAACTTATTCAGAAGGGATTTTGCTTTGCCTTAATGTACCTTGCAGTACTCAAAGTATTCCTCCCTGACAAGGAACCACAACTCTTTAAAGACCCCATGGAGGCGGCCGACTTCATCAAATCTCTGCCTGCTCATAATCCGTCTTCACCGGTTAGAGATCAACTGTCTAGAAATTATTCTGTGCACTCTTCCAGATCTTCTTCTTAAACGCCCACAATATCTGTTATCAATAAAAGCTGCTACCTTCTCCTGCTGCCTATTTGTACAAGAGCCTGACCTTTCATTCCCAACATGGCATTTACAAGACTCTTCTTTTTTTTGTTTGTTTTCTACCCACTGGATGGAGCCGGTGATCCGTTATAGTACAACACTGCATAAATGCGAGCTGGTTTATTTTCCTGTTGTTTTCCCCCATTTTTTGTCCTCCTATTTTTTGTATGCTATGCTTGATGAAACCAGGAGAGCAAGGGGAGAGGATTTCAGCGATTTAACATCATCTCTTATTGTACCCCACATTGGGGAAGAAGGAAGTCGATTGCCTGTGATATGTTTTGGAATATTTGGTTTGTTTTTGTATGTGTTATTTTGGAATTCACAACCCTATTTATCTGTACCAGATGCTTTACTACCACTGGGTCTCATCAATCCAAGTTATATATTGACCTTGCAACTGAATGCAATTGCCTTTACCATGGTTCAAGCTCCTCAGCTTTGCCTTCAAATCCTTCCAATGTTCTTGTCCCACTTACATTTCCTGGTAAATAAAAACTCCCCCAGCCACCCTCCCCCAGTTAAAATTATTAGTTTCGCCAGATTGCTCTACCCATTACAAACCTTACCATTTCTTCTACGTCACACTGATGTTAAAAAACTTCAGCCAGCAGTTATTTCTTTTATATGGCAGGGCAAGACTCCCCGTATTGCCAGATCTAAATTAGTCTGTTCTAAAGATAATTTGGGAGTTAATTTCCCAGATCTACGTAAATACAATTTAGCATGTCTTATGAGACATGTCAAGGATTGGTGGCACGGTACATCTCAATATACTGTCGTAAAATTAGAGACTCGTTTGGTTCAACCATGGTCACTAGTGGGTCTTTTGAATAGTCCTTTCTCATCTGTGCCACCTAATTTACGTAAAAATCTTTTGCTGAGGGATACTTTATTAGCATGGAGAGAAATAAAAAAAGCTGCTTTATTGTTGTGTGGGTCCAACTGTTAACACTCCTCTGCATACCACGCCCTGTTTTCCCCAGAGTCGAGGCTTTTGAACTATGGAAACGTAGAGGCATAGCGGTCCTTGGCCATCTTTTGGATGAATCTCATACTCTTCTGCCCTTTGAGATATTGAAAATCAAATATGCTTTGCCTGTGCATCACTTCCTCCCTTATTTACAAGTTAAATCTACCTTTTTTGGATCTCAGGCTAGGCAATTACCTTAAGTACTACCAGGCCGGATCCAACAACTTTTAGGTGAGTCTACATCGAGACATTCCACATCTCATAATTACTCTCTACTAAGAGACCTTCCTACTGATGCAGCTTCTGTGCTTCCATTTGTGCGTTGTTGGGTGACTTTTCTTAATCTTCCACATTTAGAGACCCTTGAGTTATTAGAATCCTCTTGGTCATGTATCCGCAAAGTTATAATTAGTGAACAGTGGCGGGAGATTAAATTCAAATGAATACATAGAGCATATTATGCTTTCAACATACCTTCCAACCCCCCCAGTCTGACACCTAGGTTGACAGCATGCCCCAAGTGTCACTTTGCTCTGGCTCCTCTTGAACATTTATT
Organism: Pyxicephalus adspersus; assembly: GCF_032062135.1. Classification (NCBI taxonomy): domain Eukaryota; kingdom Metazoa; phylum Chordata; class Amphibia; order Anura; family Pyxicephalidae; genus Pyxicephalus; species Pyxicephalus adspersus. Next base: position 14,057,805 of record NC_092864.1, read on the forward strand.
GTTGGACTGCCCTGTTATATCCAGATTCTGGTCTAAAGTTTTTGCCTTCTCCTGTTTAATAACTGGACACAATAGACAAATCTCTCCACAATTACTTGATCGAATCCTTATTTTATGGTAATGTGGGAGGGAACCCCCTGGCTGCTATCTCTACACAAACATTGGTGACCAAATCTAAACACCTTTGTTATCTATCCGCCATAAAATGTATGCTCAAGTTGTGGCTTGAGTCGAAACCTCCAGGTCTTTCTCAGATGATGCAATGGCCCTGATTTATTAAGCCAAGGCTGGAGAGAATACACTTTCACAGTAAAGACTTCACAGTTAAAGCTGGGTGATCCAACAAACTTGGAATGGATCTGATCCAGGATTCAAAACATTTGCTAACAAATATCAAATAACATTGAATAAATCCATTCAATGGATTGAAGGATTTATCCATTCAATGCTTTGAATAAATCCATTCAATGGATTGAAGCTGTGTGATCCAGGTTTGCTGGATCACACAGCTTCACTGATGAAAGTGTATTCTCTCCAGCTTTGGAGAGCTTTAATAAATCAGGCCCAATATCTTATCAAGCCATAATGACGGTAGATAAAATTGAAGCTACTCAACATCGAGAGAGACACTCACAAAGATTCTTTGGTACATGGATGCCTTATTTACGGCACACTCTTTCCCCAGCCCAGCTCCAAGACATTATAGAACTTTTTAGACACACCACTTGGTATGACCTTAGGACCTTGGGTAATGTCTGAACCCTTAAATACAGTCCCTCTACTCTAATTCCATTATGTATGGGCCAATATTTTATTGTAAACTGTCTATTCCTGCTTAACTATTCGTTTTTCTATGCATACATGTTTGTTTATTTCAATAGATCTTGTATGTATATTGGCTCCTTATTTTGTAATTTCATTCGCTCCTTATTTTCAATGTTTTCTCTCAATAAAAATGATATAAAAAAATGGTTTTTAAAGCCTTGTCTCTGTCTCCACATGTATCCATGCATGATCGCCCTGTTATGCAAACTTGTGATAGAGACTACAAGTGGCCTTTCAAATACATTAGGCCAACCTTTCTCAACTTCAAACTATTAAAATATTTTTTTTTAACATTTGTGAAATTTAAAAATTGATTAGTGATTGAATTCAGTCATAGAATTATACACAAATTATATTTATTTTAAAGACTAAAAAAACACAGTTTAAAAAAAACATACTTTACAAAATAACACTGTAAAAAAATTCAAACAACATCATTTTAAACATTTTCACGTTTTTTCGCCTTCCCAAGAATTAGTGAAATGTTAGAGTCTTGAGGGATTTCATTCATTGCCAGATTTCATATTTCGTTATATGTTTTTACTGCAAGAGAAAGAGTTTGTTTTAGATAGATGCAACATCAGCCACTTACATTTTATACAATATTCATGATATTTATGTCATTTTTATAAAATTTAAATACAGGTTTCATAAAAAACAATTGTGATCCTATTATTAAGGTCCTTTGTCAGCCATTTCCTGTCATAACGTGACAACAAACTGTCCCTGTCTCCAAATTGTGCTCCTGCGTTGTCACAATGTCACAAAGACTTTTGGTGGAGACTATAGGTAGCTGTTTTAACACAGACATGGTCCACTGTTGTCACCATCAAGGGACATACCCCAATTCCATGCATCCATCTCTGGAGGGTATATAGACAGGAAATGGCTGCAGAGGATTATCAGCACTGATATGTAAAAAAAGATGAAACAAATATTTTATTACAAATGAAGTAACAATAGTTTATATTGCTGTAGCAAACAACGTTACAATCAGTACCAGTAATCAGCAATAGTCAAGGCCATATGTACATAGGTCAATCAGAATCACATGACAAAATTTCTCCTTTTTAGCTTTTTTTGGTTAATTTGCCCTTTTGTAAAGCCCTCAGTAGTTTAAGAGCAGTAGTTTAAGAGTAGTTAACAACACAAATTCTGCAGCATGGTAAAACCTATAAACTATGGATCCAGCTGCATGGCAGACATCATAAAGTACAATATCACTCCATTGCAGATATGGTAAAGCCCTTAGAGTACTTCTGGGGGTTCCCCAAAATGTAAAATGTCAACTAATGAATATCATAGATTCCTCCTCTCTGCATACAAAATTACTTTGGACACATGGGGGAATTGGTCATTGATTGGATCTTGGACTGGACACAAATAGTGGTTTGGTAGAATGTCATCCATTTCTTGGCAGAAAGAGGCGGAGGAAAGAACAAGGCAGAATAAAGAAACCATTGCATTCAATGAGGGTTGAAAAAATCAACCGTTTGCAATGTGGTTTTAAGGGCCTTGTTTCAATAAATAGGCAACCGGAGTAAGTATTGAGCCTCTTTTTTTATATAAAGTGATCTTGTTTTGGCAGTGCCACTAAATCACTAGCACAACACCAAATGTGGGGGCATTTCCTCATAACAACTCCTTTGTATTGAACTTTTTTCACTTTAGTGAGAATTTGGTCTATTTGCTGTGTCTTTTACATGAGAGGAAGTAAATGAAAATCCCCAAGTTGGCAGCAAAAAAATAGTCTGATAGGAGTTTTAACCATTAATTACTCATTTAAAAAAGTTTTGGTTTTACATACACATTAACAAGTCAGCCAACCACATTAAGATGGGACAGTTTTTGGTTAATTTAATGAAGAGAAACATTACCAAGTCTAAATTAACTTACCATTGATTGCGATCATTGACGGACTTGCTGAGGTGGTTTTGTTGTTGTGGTAGTTGGTTTTGTGGTGGTGGTTGGTTTTGTTGTGGTGGTAGTTGGTTTTGTGGTGGTGGTAGTAGTGGTGGTTGGTTTTGTTGTGGTGGTAGTTGGTTTTGTGGTGGTAGTAGTGGTGGTTGGTTTTGTTGTGGTGGTAGTTGGTTTTGTGGTGGTGGTAGTAGTGGTTGATGCAGGAGTAGCCTGTTCACCAGTGATCTTGGTTTTAGGTTTATTTACTGGGAACAAAAAACAGAAGACAAATTTCATAAACAATTTACACATAAATGATTTAAAACATTCCTGAAAGCAAACAGCTAAATGCACACATGACATAAATAAATAAGAGTTGATTTATCTACTAAGGGATTTGTTTTTTTGGCCATCAAGTTCTAAGGTTTCCATGAATATGCGACTGGAAAATGAAAGAAGCAACATACTGACTTCCTACGCTGAATTGTCTGAACTCTGCTATTTCAGAAAATAGGGGAGACCTAGAAATGTGCACCCGCAAAAGCATTTACCACTTGAATGCTCAAAGTACGATCAGTGTAAACTCCAGCAGAAATGCTCTGCCTGCTGAACATGGCGGGGGCGCACACAGGCTGGGGAATCTACCCCTATTTTCCCAATACCCTTCCAGGCTCTGTACCAGTTCTTACCCCAATTGGCCAAAAGGTCAAAAAACACCCAGAACCCAACTTCTGTGATAGCCAACTCAACCTCGTCTGTGATAGCATTCAGCTATTAGTAGTGTAACCTTCAAATCAAAAACCTTCCAATCAAAAAAGATCATTTTAACAAGTTTTTATCTTCCTTGACTGCTATCTGACAAACATGGCTAGATGCAAAATACAAAAGACAAAGTACAAGAGGAAAGCCAAGCAGGAGATGCCCCGCTGCAGGGACTACAAAATGTTAGTATAAGATCTCACAATAAAACTAAGAACTTACTGCAGTTGTAGAGAGTATTTATTTTTTCAATGTCCAAAGCACTCATTAAATCTTCCTGTCCAAAATTAACTTTGCTGTTCGAAATTGCCTCCATTGTAGGCAATCCATTTTTGGAGAGAACTTTTCTGTAGAAAGAAAATAGAAAGTGAATGCCTCAAAAAAAAGTCTTAACAAATGGAAAAAATGCACTACAACAAAGTCTCAGGGCAGATTCAGACTTGTTGCAGAAACATGTGTTCCTGCATGGCTCCCAGTGGCTGGCATACCGCTCAGTGCCACCCCCATTCTCTATTGGGCTGCTGTGGATAAACATTACATGCAGCGATTACTGCACAACATTATCTTATTGACTTTTCTAGCTGCAGGCACCATTAAGAAATCCGGAGTCCTTAAACTGCCAGATTACTATGCATATTATCTAAAGCACAATACTTTTTTAGGCAGTAGTTTAATTGTGTTTTTTTTTTGCAAATTATTATCACAAAATAAGAATAGGGATTGCTGGAGGAAAGCCTGATAATATGACCTAAAATAATCCATATACTATCCTGCACAAACTCCTTTCTAAATAAACAATTGTGTGGTACGAGAGAGAGAGAGAGAGAGATAATTATGATGATAAACATTTCTAGGAAAACTATAATACTACAATAAACATGAGAGACTCACTTGGAAAAATGCATAATGGATCCATAATCGTAATCAGTGAGATCCATGTTAAGGGTATCGGCCATTTGAAAACCGGAATCATAACCTAAAGTAAAAGTCAAAACAGCATGTTCAAATTAGTAAAATGACAAAAAAAAACTTGTACACGTATATATTATATTGTATATACGTAGCTTCAGTGGCCATGACTTCCTGTAAAATCTTGGATATCTATCTTTAGTTATAGCACTGCCCCCCTTTAGTCTGAACAAGGAGACCACACTTTCTGAGTGTACAGTGTTTATAGTTTGTGGTCTGAGCCCTTCCCGCAGGGATCCCTGAAATCTGCTAGCCATCTTAACACATCCATAGTGCCTGGACTAGAAGAAATGAATATTTCAGGTGAAATGTGCTTTGGCATTCCAAAGACGACAACAAAAAAATAATATAAAGTTTAAAAAAACTTTAAAAATGTAATCTTTGCTGAAAGCTGAAGGCAATCAGAAATATCTACTGCTTCTTGCTGCTTCTAAACATGCTGTAATGAGCTGAAAAGGAGATACTACGCCATTTTTATTCTTGGTGTATAGTGTAATGGTGTCATGTGAACCAGCCATTGCCAGAAATTGGCACATGCAAAGTTTACCTCAATTTGTACCGGGGACAATGTAATCCAATTGCTTTAGAAATGCCTCACCTTCAAAGAATAACACAGGGTCCTTTCCTCCCTATGTTTTATTGTATCTGTCTGTCATTTGCAACCCCTATTTAATGTACAGCGCTGCGTAATATGTTGGCATTTTATAAATAAAGTGTAATGATAACAATAAACTTGGCTGTATTTACGCACCATCTCGGATGTTATCCCACAGGACTTTCACGTAGTTGTCTCTGTCTTTCCTCACATGTTCATGGTGCAGGCCCAGGGCATGTAGGGTTTCGTGGGTGACGATTGTTGTCCACATACATCCTGATCGACTCAAAGACACTGTTTGTTCACCTCCAGTTTGTCCTATTGCAGACCAGCATCTGAAAGGAAAATCTGCAGTTATAATCTGACACCTACAAGAGGATAGAGTTGGCTGGAATGCTTTCTCTAGCAGATATTAGTCCTTATTCCTCAATGAACAATATAGCAGGGAAGCAAAAGGAAGGTATGTTTATGTAATGGAGAATACTGCAATTTAGGTGAACCATTTGCTTTGACCTGTATGGGCATACCGGGATTATTGATTTTCACACTTACCCATCGAGAGGCTGATAATTAATGTAATCTGGCTCTGTTGTCCGCTCTATAAAACGAATGCAGGTGGCACTTTCAATGTCCAGCATGGCAAAAGTTATTACTTTGATTTCATAGAGATCTGTAGTAGGTAAGAGATGAATATGTAAATAAAATAGCTTTAGTCCATTCACAGTGTTTCTACAATTATGAGGAAATGATCAGTTTATTATACATTATACTTTGCAATGCTGGAAAGGAAGGGCTTGTGGTTTCCCATTGGCCTGGTCCACCATAAAGCAATAAGCTATCTGGTTTGAGAACTTGAAAATGTAAGTGATTGGTAGTCAATAAATAGTGTCTAAGAGGTCATTAAAAAAAGCTTTTCAAATTTCAAGATCTCTATTACAGAGCCCATAACTGGGTGTTTAAGCTGCAGGTTCAAGTTTAAAAAGAAAGAATGCAGTGTTAAAAGTATTCCTATTCGGGTCCTTTTCTCTTATATTTCCCTTCCCATTCTATAGAGCCATATGTTCCATATCATGCACTTGCGAGGAACAAACAAATTACAAACAGCTTTATGCAATGGGAAATGAATGGCTCTTGGGATACTGCTAATAACAAGGGTTATATCTATACTACACATCAGAGGTTGGGAATGGATTGATTGGCATGATCTGGCTTGGTGTCCCTTATCTGCCCAAGTAAACCTAACCTAAAAAATAACATAGACAATGAAATTACTTACTGTAAGCACTGGACATAGAAAACGGGATGTAAACTTTTCCATCCAAGTATTTGGGCCACAGACAGACACCCTTATTGCAGATAGTATCGTTCCTTTTGGGGTTGTAAGCGATGTCAAAATCTTTAATTACATTGTTCCCAGAGAATTTTGGCCCTAAAAGATTAATACATGGTGAGTATACAAGGAAGCAGAATTAGGTCATTTGATCCTCATATCTCCATATCATAGGGAGAAGGCGTTCTGTGGTCCACAGAAACAACTGTGAAGGGCTCCAAACACTTTTTTAAAAAAAAACATTTGCACAGAAATCACAATCTCCTTGGAATATTCAGCAGGATCTGCAGACAATATTTGCACTCATCAAACAGATATAAAAACAATTTACTGGTGTATTTCCCACTGGGGTATACATTACCTGTATTGGCATCCTGAATCAGATCCGACAAGGTTTTGAACTCTGTTGTGATGCCTGTAAAAAGAAGGAATACAGCGTAAAGCTTACATGATATAACATTGGACCATACATGTATTAGGATTTTGTATTTCAGGCCCAGCTTGTACATTTTGAGATGTTAGCATAAAGCCAACCAGCCTGCAGAGACAGATAAATAAACAGTAAGCAAAGTGCTGAATTACTGACATTTCTTAGGTGAGATGCAACTACAACTTCCCTCCCGTGGTAGTCACATGTCCAAAAATCTAGGCATTTGGGTATGTGATCTATGTGAAGGGAAAATTACCTAACTGGACATTTAGGGAATGATTTATTAATGCTCTTTAAGACTGGAAAAGATAGACTATCATGCGAGAACCTGCGAGAACATGCGAGTAATTCAGAAATCTTAGAATGGTTTGAAAACATTTGCTAACAGCAAATGACTTTGAAGAAATCCATTCAAGGTTTGTTGGTTCACCCAGGTTCTCCCATGATAGTCAATCACCTCCAGTCTTGGAGAGCTTTAATAAATAAGTCCCATACTGTCCCCCAGTCAGATTTTACCATCAGCTTAAGTTTCCTTATAACTTCCCTAACTTTAACTAGCCCCCTCCTTACCTTGTGCCATCTTTATCTCTCTCTTCTTTCTTTTTAATAATTGCTGTGGAAATAAACACAAACACAAAATCCTATTAACAAAGTAGACATTGCAAGGAAGATTAGTAAACACCTTACACATTATTGTATCTAACAAGGATTACAGAATTTAATGAGAGGAGTTGCTAATGGAACTTTCGCTGTATTTCTATATTATTTTTATCAGTATTACTGTATAATGATCATGTTGAGATGACCAAGATATTTCAAGGTATTTTGTGCTGCAAAAGATGATAGCTCAGTTTAGATCCACTGAATTCAGGATAAAAGTAAAAAGTAATTAAAGCAATACTAAAAGATATTACAGTATTGATTCAGTACTGAATTGGTTGCACTAGCTGGAAAGAGGTTCACCCATACCCATCAAAGCCAGCCTTTCTCGACCATTTTAACGTCAGCGATCTCTAGATACAGTTAAGGTCTTAGGGAACCCCTGCTATAATTATTTCATCTACAGCTCACAGTCACATAAGGCTTGATTTATTAAAGCTCTCCATGACTAGAGAAGATAGACTATCAAAGGTGACCCTGTGTGATTCAGCAAACCTGGATTGGATCTGGTCCAGGACTGAAAAGATTTGCTAACAAAAAGCAAATGGTTTTTAAGTACCTGAAATGGTAAGGCTAAGCAGACACAGCACATAGCTGCAAGAAGTAGAATGGTCTTCATCTTCTAATGCTGAAGATCTTGATCTGTAAAGGCAGCTCTGGAGATATCTGGTATGACTTGATCCCTCATACTGACCATTGCCCCTGTTGTCCTTTATATACTTGTGTCCAGTCCTGCTGGGCACACCCATCACTATACTTGGATGATGTATAGAAACTTGTTACACAATGGAGGGTATGCATTGTTTTGAACTATTGTTTCATAAGAACAGGTCTGGCAGGAGGGTATCAATGTACAGAATATAGAAAATGTTAATTGGGTGAGATTGCTGAGCTCTTTTTGCACTTGCAAGAGGGATTAATGAGTACATCTGGCAGTGGGTTTTGTAATTAGGTCCTGCAATCTCACATAAGTGATATTATAGTGTGTTATATTGGCATGGTTAATCTTTTTATAATGATTAAATATTTTGGTTCAGTAAGGGTTTCCTTAAGTCCTTCAAAAATATTCCAATTTCCTTCAGGAGCAAAGCAGCTATGCCCACCTTCCTGAGACTTATTTCGCCTATAGCTCAGTTACTTATTCTGGATAAAAACATAATTGACATGTTGCAGATCCAATGCTCCATCCCCTAAAATACTCTTCAGCATTAAACAGCTCTTGGTGTATTGTATGTCTGTGTCCCCCAATACCCACTGTGTGCCATTCTGATATTGGGGGTCAGAGGAAGAATCCACATTGCATAGTGTATCCCACAACATCTGCCAGTCCTTGGAGTGTAAATATCGAACAGTCTGATAACATTTTAAGGTTTAGTAATATCATCAAGTTTAAAAAGTTTAGGCCCAGTAGCTTTATGTTAACATTATAAAGGAATCAGGTCAAAGCAGTGCTAAATTTATTTTTTAGATTCATTTCAGATCCAACCATTGTATCAGACTGGAAATCAAAATTCATTTCTAGTTGTGTGTACTAGGCCTCACTTGGTAAAATGTTATTCATCTATCTGTATATACAGGCACTTTATCCTGAGAAAAAACAAAATTGCAAACATCGTATTTGCTTATTAAGCTTATTTGTACCGTGTCCCCATTGCCTATTTCTGCCCTTAAACTGTACAGTTTAATGATCATTGATATTCGTATCATAACATCAGAATCTTATAATGTATTCCATGTCTCTTATTCAATTACTTACTTTTGTAAACATCAG
>NC_092864.1:14068546-14135659 GCF_032062135.1 Pyxicephalus adspersus
AAAAAAGTCCGTCCAAAGATAAAACAAGGTGAAAAGGAAGAAGGAATATCATAGAAAGATAAAGGGGAGACTTTCCTGTACAGATCCTCAGTGAGCCACATGACCAATGAACCAATCAAATAAAAAATAAAATTGGGAAGTTTATTTAAGTTGACAAGGTCTTCAAGCTACAGGTGTTTACATAATTTTTCTTTAAATTATAATACCAAAAATTATATTGGGAAGGTTAATCCAGGAGTTATAATTACAAATCAAATGCTTCACCCCTCTTTGTAGCATTTATTATGTGCTTGAGCATTAACCTCCCTAATTTCATTTTTGTTATTATAATTGTAAGAATAATGATAATACTAAGACTTTATCTATAATGTATTGAATCAATATATACCTCAATGCTCTCTATCAAAGGGACTACGAAGTCACGCATATATATCTACCTCTGTGATATCCCTTACACTAGGTTCTCAACCCACTACAAGTAAGTAAATTTTCACTTATTATTCAGCTATTTTAATTATATCTTTTTTATTATATTATTGACCCCTTCACATAGTCTACATTTCTCTGAATTCACCACTAACAATTACACGCAATATTACATTGGAAGCTATTCCACCCACCTATCTAACCAACCTCCTATTATGTACACAGGTTCTTTTTTTCCACCTCTTAAAACAAGAACAACACAATAGTGTTTTTGAACATTTTATTGAGGATGAACCCATGTATTTTCTATTTTGACATCTTTTAACAATTTGAATACTTTATTGACTATGAACCCATGTAATTGTATTTTGACATTTTTGTATCATCACCGTGCATACTGATATAGGATTACAGGCAATAACCAGGACAAATAAGTACCTGTACTGCAATATGTATATATATCTGCTAAGTATAATTGTACAGAATCCAATCTTAAATATATGTATTATTCCTATGTACAACTTCTAAATAACGTTCTTCACAAATCCCCTGAGGAAGCGGACAGGCGAAACGCGCCGGGATACAAGACTATACCATAGCTCACATTTCCCATTGAGCTACAAATGGGAATGGCCAACTTTGCTTTGTATATATGTGTGCCACGCAACTATATGTAGATTATATAATATATCATAAATTCACCTCAATTACTTTTAATACACAGTGATCCTTCAAACTAAATTCCACCTAGCTTTCATGCATATTGTGTTATATATTTAATCAGGCCCTCTATTTGTTTTTGTTTTTTTATTGTGAATAAAGCTAAGTTGATATTACATTGGAACTATGTTTATGGACATTATGGTTCACCTTTTTTATATGTTTTTTATAGTAGTTTCACTTTTTGCTGTTTGTGTCAAGCCCATTCATTGTGTATTTACAGAAACTGCCTTCATTTACAAAAGAGTACAAAGATCTGATCCTGACTTTTGTATCTAAATATGCATCATGCAGATTATTCACCAGTAGACTGGTATAGGTACATGGTTTTCAGATCATTTTAACATTTCAAAAGGAAAAGTATCAGGGTGTCAGCCATCTCAGGTTGCTTTGCATCTCTATGTGTAGCAATTCAACGCTTTAAAACATAGTTGTTTAAATAAGACCCTGAAACTGGAATTTTCTTACAACTACCCTGATACCTAACTGTGTGTGGAAAAAAACTCCATGCAGCAAGATCAATAGGTTGCACCTCATAGGAGAAGGCTTGTGGGTGCCTGGCCATAACCCCTTCAAAGGAATGCAGACCACATCCCAGAATTTTTTTAAGATTCAGGTTTTTCTAGTACTGTTAATGCAGAGAAGACTTTCTCAACCTTTTTATGGAAAACCTCCTGAAATAACATAGATCCCAAGGAGGCACAGCTAACGGTTATAAAATCTCTTCCTCATGATATATTTTGCATGGTTTTTATATAAACTATAACAAAGAATAAGAAATTAGGTACATTTCCTTTTTTTACCACCAATGTCTCTGATATAAGAAAAAAGCATAATAATGGCTATAAAAGAAACAGACAGGGAAATTGGGTTCTGTTCATTCACATGGTGGCCAGTAAATTATTGGCTGCTTACATCGATAATCAATGAAAATGTTCTTTCCTACAATCGTAAGAAGTGAATCTTGGCCAATAGGCAGTTTGTGGGAGAGGTACCCCCTTACACTGATGGTCAGTGTAGAAGGGAACCCTTATTTTGGCAATGAATAAAGATGGACCCTCTTAAACTGGTAGTGGAAAATTATCCCCAAACAATGGTGGTTAATAAGAACCCCCCGCTACAATAGTGATTTGTGGAAAAGAACCAACATACAATAAGTGGGCAACAGAGGAGAACCTTCTCACATTGGAGATCAGTGGAAAAGGAATGCCATACAATGGGGGTCAATTGAGAAGGTCCCCCCTACATTGATAATCAGTAGAAAAAGACCACTATACAATTGGGGTAAATAGATAAAGACCCCCTACATTGGTGATCAGTGGAAAATGACCATCATTCAATATTGGTGAATAGAGAAGGACCCCCATACATTGGTGCTCAGTGGAAAATGACCACCATACAATAGTGATAAATAGAGAAGGACCCCCTTCCAATGGAGATCTGTGGAAAAGGAGCACCATACGATTGGGGGCAACAGAGAAGCACTCCATCACATTGGTGATCAGTGAAGAAGGGACAATTTACAACGGGGGTCAACAGTGAAGGACCCCCTTACATTGGTTCTCAGTGGAAAATGACCACCATACAATGGTGATTAATAGTGAAAGACCCCCATTCCAGTGGTGATCTGTGAAAAAGGAGCACAATACAATGGGGGGCAAAGAGAAGAACCCCCTCACATTGGTGATCAGTGGAGAAGGGACAATTTACAATGGGGGTCAACAGTGAAGGACCCCCTTACATTGGCGATAAGTGGAAAATGACCACCATACAATGGTGATTAATGGAGAAAGACCCCCCATTCCAATGGTGATCTGTGGAAAAGGAGCACCATAAAATGGGGTTAACAGAGAAGGACCAATGTGAGAACCCCTCACATTGGTAATCAGTGGAGAAGGACTGCCATTCCATAGGGATCAAATGAGAAGGTCCTCCTCACATTGATGATCAGTAGAGAAAGACCACCATACAATGAGGGTAAATAGATAAGGACCAGTTATATTGGTGCTCAGTGGGAAAGGGCCATCATACAACAATTGTGAATAGAGAAGGACCCCCCTACATTGGTTCGTCGGGTCCACCCGAATTCGAACGGCCATATTCGGGTCGAACATTAGCACGACCCGAATTCGAACAACAACACTTATAACTACCTGCTGCTAATAAAGACATATTTAAAAAAATAAAAAAATAACGCCTGTGATCCTGCCGTGAAGTTTTTGCTCAGGCATATCTTGGTAAAGGGTTATAAAGTATGAGGTTTTCTTGTTACTCTGATTCTATGCATACATGTTTGTTTATTTCAATAGATCTTGTATGTATATTTGCTCCTTATTTTGTAATTTCATCCGCTTCCTATTTTCTATGTTTTCTCTCAATAAAAATGATATAAAAAAGGGTTTTTAAAGCCTTGTCTCTGTCTCCACATGTATCCATGCATGATGGCCCTGTTATGCAAACTTGTGATAGAGACTACAAGTGGCCTTTCAAATATATTAGGCCTGGCACGGCCATTTTATGGGGCGGCCAAGGGAACATACCGGATTTTACACGGTATCCGAGTACAGCCAGAGAGGGACATGGGGGGTTCCTCTGGTCCAAAAACTAGCCACCAGGTTTCACGGCTCCGTTACAAGCCATACACAGGCTTCAGAGTACAGGCAGAGCAGAAGGAGGAGGAGGCGGTGGGCACTGAGATAGAGCGGGCACCGCTTTGGTAACTGGCATCCAGAGTTGGGAACTATGCAGGCGGCATCAGTTACAGCATGAGGAGGAGGCGTTGGGCCCTGAGAAGGAGCAAGGATGGCATTAGAGGTTGAGGCTATCACCCATATGGAGAGTGTTGAAGCTGTAGCTATCGGAGACATGAATGGATCAACGGGATTCCAATCCGTACCAACTATGTATCGAAACCACATGAAAGGGAACGGGCTTGACGGAATCAGCGGGGAAAGAAGACCCTGTTGAGTCTAGTCTGGCATCTAGAGCTGGGTACTGGGCAGTGGGCAGGCAGCAGCAGTAATAGCATGAGTTATTCACCAAGAAATGTGTGATGTTTTCTTTTATTATGGGTTATTTGGGGGGTGGTGAGTGGTCACAGCAGAGGAAGGCTTCTAATGCTGTGCCTGGGTCATGACAAACAAATACGGATAGTGACACTGGAGGAGAGGACTCTGCCCTGAACAGCTTACAATCTAGTAGGTGGGGGAATTAACACACAATAAGAGGGGAGATATGTTGTGGTGGGAAGAAGTGACGGTTTCAAAAGACAGAAGAAAATGGGTAGGCAAGTTTGAAAAAATGGGTTTTAAGTCCTCTTTTTAAATGAGCAGAAAGTAGGAGCAAGCTGAATAGGACGGGGAAGACTGTTCCAGAGAATTGGGGCAGCTCTAAAGAAGTCTTGTAGCTGTGCATGTGATGAGTTTATGAGTGAAGAAGTCAGTTGTAGGTCATTGGAGGAGCAGAGATAGTGGCTGGCGGAGTTTTTATTTACCAGGAAATGTAAGTGGGACAACTGGTCTGGCTGCAGCATTCATGATAGATTGTAGAGGAGAGAGTCAGGTTAGTGGAATACCAGAGAGGAGGAGGTTACAGTAGTCCAGACGAGAGATTATAAGAGCGCGTGCAAGAAGTTTTGTGGTCTCTGGGACAGGTAGGGGTGGATTTTGGAGATGTTGCTTAGATGAAAGTGACAGGACCTGGAAATGATCTGAATATGGGGGGTAAATGAGAGGGCAGAATCCAAGGTGATGCCAAGACAACGTGCCTGAGGGAAGGGCCAAATAACTGTCTTGTTAACAGTTAGATATATGTCAGGGGGAGATTTGGAATTTGAGGGGGGGATGATGATGAGTTCTGTTTTATCCAGGTTGAGTTTCAGGAATCGGTAAGACATCCATGATGAGATGGCTGACAGGCAGCATGAGACCTTATCCAGGACTGAGGGAGACAGGTCAGGGGTGGACAGATAGATTTGAGTGTCATCAGCATACAGATGGTACTGTAAGCCAAAGGAGGATATGAGACTACCGAGAGAGGAGGTGTACAGAGAAAAGAGAACCGGTCCAAGGACTGACCCTTGGGGAACACCAACAGGGAGGAGAGTGGGGGAGGAAGAATTACCATTGAAAGAAGCGGTCAGGGATATAGGAAGCAAACCAAGAGAGAGCAGTGTCACTGATACCAATGGAGCACATGATTTGTATTAGAAGGGGATGATCAACGGTGTCAAAAGTGGAGAAAAGATCAAGGTGACACCGTCTAGATTCAGGCCCAGAGTCCAGTAGCTGGAACAGCAAGCAAGCTCACAGTGAAGGCAGGCCTGGTTTGGTTCACACAGTAGCAATATAATCCAAGAAGAGTAATCAGTAAAACAGCAGCCAGAGATCAGTACACATGTAGTCAGCAAACAAGACCAGCACTACAAAAGTAAGATATTGGTAGTACCCCCCTCCTTTCAGGATGGCCCCTGGACGGCTTAGGGCCTGGTTTGTGAGGGAATCTCTGATGGAATTCTCTTGTGAACCTAGGAGCATAATAATTTTCTTCAGGTTTCCAAGAATTCTCTTCTGGTCCATATCCTCCCCATTGAACCATATATTGCAATTTGTTCCTGACAATCCTGAAGTCAAGAATCTGCCAGGAAAAGGGTTTTCGTTGAATGGTTTGAGAAGTGAAACATGAAAGACAGGGTGAATCTTCATACTAACAGGAAGTTTTAAGCGGAAAGTGACTGGATTGATTTAAGCTGAGATTTGGAAGGGTCACAGATATTTTGGTCCGAATTTGGAAGATGGAACATGTCTTGAAATTTTTAGTAGATAACCAAACCTTATCTTCTATATGTAATGTAGGAATTTCTCTGCGATGCCTATCAGCAGTCCTTTTGTAATTTTCTTGACCTTCTTTCAGTGTCTCAAATAATTTCTTTTGAGTCCCTTGTAAGGCTGCTAGTCTAATAGTTATGACAGGAAATAGTGTGGAGATAGGAACATTAGGGATAAATACTGGATGGTACCCCATGTTGACATAAAAGGGACTTTGAGAGGTAGAGCTGTGCTTTGCGTTAAGATAGGCAAATTCTGCTGTGGGAAGATAGTCAACCCAGTCATCCAGAAGATAGCTGACAAAACATCGAAGGTATTGCTCCAAAATTCTTTTGACACAGGATAGTACAGTCAGGGTGACTTTCTTGAGGACGTTGAGGAAGGGTTCTTGACAGTGCATCCGCCTTACCATTTATGGATCCTGGTTGATATGAGATAATGAAATTAAATCGGGAGAAAAATGGCCCAGGGCGCTTGTCTAGAGGTTAGTCTTTTGGCAGAACGGATAGATTCTAGGTTTCTGTGATGAGTAAGAACTGCCACAGGATGATTAGCTCCCTCCAGGAGATGTCTCCATTCAGAAAAAACTTTTTTTGATAGCTAGCAATACCTTATTCCCAATGTCATATTTTCTTTCAGTAGAGGACATTGAGCGGGAGAAGTACGCACAAGGATGAAGCTGCATCTTGTCTCCTAATCGCTGAGAAAGGATAGCTCCTATGGAAGTATCTGAGGCATCCATCTTCACAATGAAAGGTAGCTCTGGATTGGGGTGAGCTAATATGGGCGCAGAGGTAAAAAGAGACTTGAGTTTGCAGAAGGCAGCCTGTGCCTCTGGAGACCAAAAAAAGTTTTTCCTTACATTGGTTAGTTGGGTGATTGGTGGTATTACTTTTGAAAAGTTCCTTATACATTTTCGGTAGAATTTAGCAAAACCAATTAACTTTTGAGTCTCATTCTTAACCCTGCTAGAGAAATAATGTATCCCAGAAAATTGATCTGTGTCTGTTCAAATTCACATTTTTCCAATTTGATATAAAGTTGATTCTTCCTCAATCGTTCTAAGACTTCTGTTGTCTTGTTACCAGCTCAGACTTGTTACCAACAGGGACCTGGCCTGATTTTTGACTTTTGCATGAACTCTGCTTGCCCTGACTTTGAATTCTCCCTGACCAGGTCTTCTGCCTCATCTATCTGTACCGAACTTTATCGGACTGACCTTTTGTGTATGACCCTTGGCTTGTTTCTGGTTTACGCAACAAAGCTTGTTAAAAAGATACCTGGAGTTGGTTGTGATTTGTGTGCCCAGGCGCATTACTTGGATTATGCTGTTGCCAGAAAACCAGCAGGAAAAAATGATTCATTCTGCAGTGCAGACTTCTCTTGATACAAGAATGGGATCTTTTCATAAAGATCATTTTGGAAGTTGTACCCTCTCTTTTTCAAACAGGAACTTGTATCTATCTTTACTCAATAACAATAGTCTCTCGTTGCACCATAAATATACCTTCATCTCCATTAAAAAGACTTGGGTAGATGATAAATCTAGAGAAGAGTTTCTCCCTTCTCACCCAGACCTAGTATATTTTGGGGGCCATTGTACAGTTTATTTTAGAACAGTAGCTGCCAACCATTTTGGGAAGAATCAGGTAAGCTTAAAAGACAATGCTATTATACCTTACCTTAAAATACCTTAAAATCATGGGCACAAGGGTCACAATGGTAACTCTGACACTGTGGGCCCAACAGAAATCTTGACTCTTCCAAAAAGGTAATAACACCAGCATTGTATGGTGATTGAGCAGACAAGATCTTCTCTCCATTCAGGTCAAGGTCATTCTCTCCATTCAGTTGATTAGGTCTTTTTGTTTTTCAAGGTAATGACTTTGTAAAAAGTCAATAAGTAAACAGTTCCTCTGAGAATATGCATTACCATTGCAGTTTAATATATTTAAATTCAAGGCTTTATGCTATGATTTCAAACAACACCTTTATGTATATTTTGGTAAAGACTATAGAAAAAGGTCCTTCTTCCTACAAGTAGACCTGTTACATTCCTGACAAACCATTGGGGATCTTCATCTCAAGGTTTTCCTTCCCGGTAACCTGGGGTGAGATAAATTGACAATGGACTGTTTGCCGCAGTGCTTAGACTTCACAGATTCTTGAAGTGTTTCTCAAAGGAGCTGACCTTTTTAGTAATCATCTTTGACTGGCTAAGAAGGCTGTGATGCCAGATCACCTGGAGAACCAAGGGTGTAAAGTAAATAAAGACAAAATCCAAGGGCCATTAGCTGAGGTAAAGTTTTGGGGTATGATACAGTTGGAGCTTGCAAAGAAAGCTCCTAAAAAAATGATCAAGAGCATTGAAGCTTACAAAGAAAAAGGCACAAACCTTTGTGGACCTAATGGGGTTTTGGAGAGACTTCAAGAACTAGGCCCTGTAGATGTCAATCATCATTTTAGTATTTCAAAGATTTTATTGAAAATTTTCAGGAGTAAGTTACAGTAGTTGTGCTGTAAACAAAAACACGTATGTAAAGAGTAGTGTTGGTTGAATAGTTCACTACTCGATTCGACTGCTATTCGGTTGAACAGAGCAAAATTATTCGGGTGAATGAACGTTGAATTCCATTAAAGTCAATGGGGGAAAATTTGGGTTGTTTTTCAGGACTGTGTAGAGCTTCTACAGCCTATAAATACATTTAAAAAGACATGTCAAGACTCCGACAGCTCTGCACAACACTGTACAAGTAAAAAAAAAATAAGGAAGGATTTTTTATGTTGCTGGCAAGGCCATTTTTTGGGGCAATCAAGGGAACATGCCGGATTTTATGACAGGGACAAATACACTTTGTGCAAAACATATTTTCTTGCTTTTACAGCACTTCAGGATGTTTATGCAGTTTGAATGCCATTTTAGACCTTGGCCCACCATATATTCTTATACTCACATTAGCTTGGTAGTGTTTTTAAAGTTTAAAGTTTATTTCATATTTTAAAGTTTAGCAGATCTAAACTGTGGTGGCTACAATAATATTTGTTTCGTGCAATTTTACTTCATTTTAACACACTTTTTTATGCTAGTAAGACAAGGATCACTAACTGTACTTCTGACAAATGGTAGGGTTGTCATTCTAAGATGTTTGCATCAGTTTTGGATTGTGAGCTGATGTCAGAACACCTGTAAATTCAACAAGACTAAACTAGCCTTTCCCAACTTTTTAACAAAGGGAACCCTTTAAAAGTTTCAGGGTACCCCTGCTGTAGTTATTGTGCCCACAGCTCAAAAGAAAATAGAATGGTGATCAGTGGGAGAAATTCCTCTTACAATTCTCTCCAGTGGGAAGAATGTCACCCTTACAGATAGCCAAGATCATTGGTGTCAGGTAAACTGACTTGAGGGGCACAAATTGCTCATTGATCAAGGAACCCCTAGTTAATTCTGGAAGACATATGCGATGAATACAGACACTCTATAGGTTATGATTGTGCACTGGTCCCTGAATAAGGCAGACAAAAGCCTAACTATAAAACTAGTAATGATATATATATGTTCTGTTTCACAAATAGTTCTTGCTTAAGTTTACCAAGACTCTGAAATTGAATAGGAGACATGGAATACACTATAATATTCTAAGGATACGATAAGAATATCAGTGATCATTACACAGAAAGGCAGACAATGCGCAGTCTTATTAAGACAATTGTGCTGTTTTTTGCCTTTCAACAATTCATGGAATTGCAAAAAAAAGTCACAATTTACTTGTTAAATTGTAGGTCTGATGGATTACTCAAAGTTAAAGATCCTGGAGTATGCAAAGGAGTTCACATAAAAAAAAAAAAAAAACTAAAAAAATTATTAAAACAACATTATTCAAGATAACCACATTTTCAAAAAAGTCAGATTACACAGACACCATTAAATTTAACATGACAAAAAACACACACACACAAACACAAAACACATGTAAACTTACACTTCCATACAAAGCCAAAACATTTCAAAAATGGCCCAAGAAATATTGCATTCAAAAAATACTTACAAAACAAATATGAAATTTGAATCTATCAAGGGTGGAAAATGGGTTAGAAAATATTTATGCAGAACAAACATTTAAAGGTGGTAATAAAGACATATTATTGCAATGAAGCAAAACATAGCATTATTATTGACTTAATAATTGCAAGATGGACATTGAAACATTCAAAGTTTAAAAAACAAAAGCAACTATTATGCTAAGTGGTAAGCAAAATATGAAATGTAGCAATATAAATTAGGATATAACACCAAACAAGACCCCCCCCCCCACCATCTTTTCATATTTTTCTACTGTATTTATATATTTATCACAGATATCAATATATGTATTAATATCTATATATTTATTTTAGATATCTATATATGTATATATATATATATATATATATATATCTATAGAAGCAAATGGGAACGTGGGTGGATCTAGTCTGCTGGCAAAAGTAAGGTCTCGCCTGCCAGAGTACTCAGAGATTTACCACCAGGCGAATCTTCGGGTCAGGCATCCTAAGCGTTTAGGCATTCGCCTATGTAAGCAGCTGAAATCAGGAAACTCTTTCAGAACCTGAAAATATTAAGTAAGTTTAAAAAATGCTTATTTCTAAACTAATATATATGTTTTAAACATTTGAACACAATATACATATTTATTTAGGGCTAAATTGGAAGATGTGTGCCATTTGAAATAATGATTTGTTAGTGAAAGAATTACTTTTATTGAGAGCTCGCTAGGGTCAAGCTGAGGGAGATGCATGCCTCGAAGCGCTAGATCATTTTGTTGGGAGAATACGCCAGTGTATTCTCAGCGGCTTAAATTACATTGATAAGTAGGTTAGATGGGTTGGATGTAGGAGCGCGAATACGCTTGATTTCTGAATTTCGGAATTTGCTTGTAAAATTAAGGCCAAAAAGTTGGTGGTTGGTGGCACTTAAACTAACATAGGAGGCGCAAAGCATACTCATTGCTCAAGGAACCCCTAGCAACCTCTGGAGAAACCCTGGTTGAGAAACACTGAATTAAACCATCCTGGCTGCATATGAAATCATCTATGTATGAAAGTTTCCCATTCTGCTCCTTAAAAGTATAAAAACACCTTGCTCGAATAATCTTGTCCACAAACTTCTTGATTTATTTAATAATTGAATGACTCATTGGTAATGTGAATCAATCTGTGCCCAATCAATCCCCTTTTTCTTTCTAATAAATTTCTTGTTCCGTTTCACCTTGCTTTATCTTTGGAAGCACTGTCCATTTTGTTGCACAGCCGGTCTTCTGGTTCCTCTATTTTTTTCCATATCACCTTTTAAATCTGTAAAGTAGATTATTGTTATGCAGTTTTCCCAAATATTCCTGATTAATGCCACAGGTGTGACTTTTCATGTGCAAACAATGATGTCTTTTGCAAACAATGATGTATTTTCAAAAAGCCAAATTGCAAACAGCAGTCCACCCGACAGTGGACCGAACAAAAGGTAAACAACTAGAACTTAGTTTATTTAGATCTTAAAGTTGATATTTTGAAGTTTAGCAGCCCTAGTGGTGTCTACAATATTCTAAGATGCTTGCATCAGTTTTGGATTGTGATCTGATGTGATAAAGTCTGCAAATTAAACAAGACTAAACCAGCAACCTGAACCTTTTTACTATTGGGGAACCCTTAAAATAATTTTTAGGTTTTCGGGTAACCCCTTTTAAAATTACTATATTCACATTTTTCAATAAATTAGTATGGTGGTCAGTGGGAAGAATTCAATAAACCCCTATCAGCCTCTAAAAGGACTCTAGGGTTCCACAGAAGCCTGGTTTAGAAACACTGGACTAAACCAAAGAAGAAACCATACATTAATCATGATATATATATATATATATATATATATATATATATAGTTGTATTATTGTATTGTATTATTATTATTGTGTTAGGTAAGTTGCGTGTATGAGTAGAAAGAGAAAGGCCATTTGGACATTAAAGAAGCAAATAACTTAATTATAAATATATACAGGGTTCTCCACAGGCCCTTTTAGCTGGGCGCACCACCCGGCACTTTTCAGCACCACCCGGCTGTTTTTGGGTGGTTACTAAAGAGTTTGGACACAATACAGGGGCTGCCACTCACCTACAATTTCTTCCCACCCGGCTTAAAAAAAATTCTGGGTTCAGCACTGATATATATATATATATATAGCAATTGCATCAATTATAAACTGTAAGCAAAGTGTTTTTGCCTACGATTTAAAACAACCCTTATCAAATGAAATCTGTAAAAAGAAATCCTTAAACCTAGCCAAATAACAAAAAGTAATCTTATCTATAGGAATCAAAATGTGATCATGGGATCAGGGTCCAGGATGTAATAATGGAGGCCGGAAATAGACAACTGATCTAACACAGACCACCAATGCATAATGCATTAAGTCAAACTTTCCACTGGACATCAGGAGCAATACCTAAAGTGATCTCAAATGTATGGGTACATCAGAATTTTCTCTGATTATCAAATATAGCAAACCACAAGAAATACTTTCCAAGGAACTGTGAGGGTCTGAAGGCAAGTTGAGTTTATGTGGATTCAGTGATACCCATACACACTATGTGGGCAAGGTGAAAACATCTCCTAAAATACAAAAAAGGTTATGGTTCTTGGTAAAAAAGCATTTTAGCCAATTTCTAAATTACTGAGCTCCAACCTTGTATATGAAAGTGGAGCATTTATTCAAATAGAAACATCTAGGGCCACATTCTGTTTAAATTCTCGAACCACCAAGAGCTTCACAGAAAGTGCAAGAGGGCCACATGTGGCCCAAAAAATACAGTTTGACATCCCCATAATAAACCCAAAAAGCTAGAAAAATGGAAACTGTCATGTGAAAGATAAAGTAGGTACCATTCTGTCTTATGTACATATCACTCTGACCATTGCTGTTTAGTGGTTCTGATTACAATGTTGTTCGCTGCAGCACAGTGTAAAATAAAATACTGCTATTTCATTTGAAAATAAAAATGTTTTTTTTTTTGTTTCATCTTTTGTTACTGTTGGTGACATCAGTGGACCATGTCTGTAAAACAACTTCCTGTAGTCTCAATCAAAAGCCCTTGTGACATGACCTGACAAAAGACCTTTATAGCAGGAGCAAAAGGTTTTAAAGAAACCTATATTTAAATATATTGAAAATGGCATAGAAATTACATAAACAAGGTGAAGATTGTATAAAAATGTGACTGATGTTATATATATATATCTAAAACAAACTCTGTCTCTTGCAGTATAAAGCATAGAATTAAATGTGAATTTCTGACATTGGGTAAAATCCCTTAAGACTCTCAATTCTTAGGACAGACAAAAAAAACAAGAAAATATTTAGAAATATTTTGCTTGAATCTTTTACACTGTTATTCTGTTTTTTCAAATATGTAATATACATTTTATATATGTATACTGACATATTACACAGTGCTTTACAAAGTCCATAGTCATGACACGTGGCTGTCCCACAAAGGAGCTCACAATCTAATGTCCCTACCGCAGTCAAATGTCTTTAATACAGTCCAAGGTCAATTTTTTGGGGAAGCCAGTTAACCTATCTGCATGTTTTTGGAAAGTGGGAGGAAACGGGAGTACCCAGAGGAAATCCATGCAAACACAGGGAGAACCAGCAAACTCCATGTCCTGGCCGAGATTCGAACCTTGTACCTACCGATGCAAAGGCCGGAGTGCTAATGTCTGAGCCTTGCTGCCCTTTAATCAGTTTCATGGTCAAATCAGCAAGTCTTAAATGTCCCAATTAATTGTTTAATGAGAGGGGTCAAAAAGATTTGTGTTTCTGAACCAAGGTCCCCCTAAGACTTGCGAGGGGTTTCTTGAACAATAAGCCATTGATACCTGTTGGGTAAGTTACCACGGACACCAATGATCTTTTTGGCTATCTCAGTGGGATTCTTTCCACTGGTCAGCAATGTAAGAAGCATTCTTCCCACTGACCACTACATTATTATACTGTGAGCTGTGTAAATATAGTAATTATAGCAGGGGTTCCATTGGACCTGAAAGTTATTTTAAAGGTTCCCCCATGGTAAAAAGGTTGAGGCTGGCCCAATGTGTTAAAAAGGCAAAAGGTAGTTTATATCACAAGTTTGCATACCAGAATGCAAAGGAAGAGTACAGTTGGGAGACAGAGACAAGTGCCCTGATTTATCAAGCGAATGCGTGTATGCTCGCCACGTGCATCTACGCTCCGCTGGACACTGCGCATTACCGCAAGCTGGTGTCAAATGCTAGTATGCACACCTGCCAAATTACAACATTGACAAGAGCAGTGGGGTTGAGAATTCACTAATTAGGGTGATTCATTTTTAACTGTGCGATTGAGGTGAGTCTGTTAAGCTCAGTCAATGATGCTGTGATAGCAATCAATTAGCGCTTACCTGGTCCCTGTTCTGTGTGCACCTACAGTCCATTACAGGTCAATTTGAATCTTTAGTGCTTGATCTTTTTTTTTGCTAAGTGCTAAAGTACTTATACTTATTCAGAAAATTGGTTCATTTATAGTTTGATTTGTTGCAGTTGTTGTTTTGCATTTTTGGGTTTGACTGCAACACTGAAAACTAATTTATATCAAGCTGTATATATAATAAGTAGCATTTTATAATATGTCATCTCAGAATAGCATGAATGTTAAAGAAAAAAAATGTTAAAGTATTTTGGATCTGATTCAATTTTCAATAAATTTTGGCTTTAGAAAAATGTTATAATACATGTATCAAAAAACATAGTGATTTCACTGGTGCGTGTATGTAAAAATAGATTTAAATTTATATAAATACGTGTGTATTTTCTTTTTTACTATTTTAACTGGACTAGTTTGTTGGTTGGCGGGGGGGGGGGGGGGAGAGATTAATCAAATAAGTTTGCTTGTATGGTATGCATTGATGTGACTTTGTGTAATTTTCATTATTGTTAGCTTCATCTATTGCCGCAATGTTTTTGTGCCTGTTTGAAATTATGGTCTCTATTGGTCAGCAATTCTTCAACGTTTTCTTACAATGTATATGTAATCATTGTTAATAAAGGTTTTGTCATTTTATCCACAAATAATTAGTACAAATGTATGCATGGTTTCCACTACAAACTGCTATTTGACCCCCCTCGTTGCCTTTGTCCCATTCTCAAAGTCATATTGTCACATATTGGTATTTGAATGTATTATGTAAGTTTTCCTTTTATGTATAAATTGTCATTGTTTTTATTATAAAAAACTTTAATAGTCTGACATTTGCTGAATAAGCTGTGGTTTTCCTTTAACATACTTCACTCATGATTTGCTGCCACTGTCTTACAGAACTCCTGTGTTCATTTGTAGTAGTGCTATAGGTTTGTTCTCATTGTGCTGTGCTGCCTGATCTCAGCCTTATTGCATACAAACACACTTCCACTTCCTGGCCAAACAGGTTGTCAATTAGTTGTCCAGCTGAGTTGCATACTCATTCTAACACACCTGATGGTGATGGAAGGAGGTCCAAGTTGCCAAGCACAACAATAAACCACATTGATTGACAAGCTCGCAAGCAGGGTCAAGCACTCTTAGAAATGAACAGATGTTCTGTTTTTGCTCAACCTAAATTTGCTTATTAAATACTGGATTGTATGCATTATTTAGGTGTTTACATAATTCAAATGGTACTAGTATATCAAACTTCCAGGGACAAATACACTTTGTGCAAAACATATTGTCTTGCTTTTACAGCACTTCAGGGTGTTTATGCAGTTTGAATGCCTTTTTAGACCTTGGCCCACTATATATTCTTATACTCACATTAGCTTGGTAGTGGAAGCACATATCATCCATGAATGTACAGTAGTCTGTGATGTGACATTCCAGAGGCTTGCCAGAGGTTCCCAGCAATGGGATGTTATCATCCAGTTACAAAATATATTCGATTATTAGGATCTGTTAAGCACTTAAGTAATAATAATAAGTAATAAGTTAAATCATGTTTTGTTGGCAACTAGATGGTGCTGTATTTAATTTGTCCTGCTTTTCAGGCTGCATAAGCAATGCTTGGCCAAATCTAGATATGTGCATGTAAATGTATGAACAGTGAAAAAACCAAGAGGAAGAGAAGGCTGCACGCTTTCCTTAAAATCTTAAACTAGCTTTGAGCCAACCCCATGACATCAAAAATCATAAAATTACAAGTCACCAGCGTGTTTACTGCTGCATCCCATATGGCAGTATACATATAGGTCTTTGAACATCTGAATCCCATATAGATGACAACATGGAAGTTTTTGAGAATCTTTTCGTTTTACAAGAAAAAGCATTCAATTGAAACTAATTTGGCCCCCTGCTGTTTCAAGGTTTGCAGGTTTTGAATCAAAAGTGCTGAGCAAAAGTGTAAGCTAGATGTTTAAACTGCTTTAGAGACACCAAAAATAATCACATGCAATAATCCACAAATTCAGTCATATGTTATCTCAACAAAAAAATGTAAAGTTCCACTTTGAATGAATCCATGATCAGACAGGTCGGCTGGCACTGAATTAACTCCCAGTTACGAGTTACGACATTCCAGCCCAAACAATCAAGATGGTCAAAGATCAAAACCAGGAAGAGGAGAAGAAAGTAGATGGCAAGGAAAATGTGAATGTATTAAAAAAATTATATTCAGGCAGTAAGGGTATTTAATTGCAGAAGGGACATCGCCTGTCCTTTCTACAGTAAAGGGCCTGTCTGGTCACAATTTTTTTTTAAGGGGTTTAGTTTTACAATATTCTATTTTTACAAAAGTTTTATAAAAGCTTTAATATGTGGATGTGTTTTCAAAAGTATTTTTTTATTGTTTTTAAAGATAGAATATCTGATTATTCAAGCATTTACTGTTATAGTCTATCCCTGTCTCCTGTTACCTATCTAATGCAAAGCACTGCATAATTTGTTGGCACTTTACAAAAAAAATATATATATATAAATATTTTTTTATAATAAAATAATATTATATACTCTCCTGGGTTGGTCATATGGGCTTTAATTAGAGATTATTTATATTATTATACCGGCTGGGCCAGTGTGCATGGAGCAAGCATGCTTCATCATTACCATCGTCATTAGGAAACTTACTGAGAAATGCCATGCAGCCGTTTCTGGGTGCAAAGAGACTGCAGGAGATCATGGTGCTAAGATAATTCAATTAGGAAAAAATATGACAACTGTTTATAATACACAGTGTGTTAGGTAAAATGTCCATCAGTAAGGTTTTACATCTATATAAAATAAATGCTCTCAATTAATCTTAACAGCCAGAAAAAACACATATATATAAAAAAAATTACACAGTATACAAAAAAAACAATATGGTAATTCTAAACAGTATTTATATTAATTCATACCCAATATTCCCTTGAGAGAACATGGCAAGGCCCAGAGGGCCTAACAGATGAGCCAGGATACCTAATAACTAAATAAAAAGGTCCCTATCCCTGGTAACCTGGTCTCTCTAATGTTAGTTATCTCTTTCTAACTTTTTCCTGCTTTTACATTTAGACTATTTTTCAGTGTTTTTTTTTTCAAACTATGTTTATTAATTTTTTGCAATTTTACAGAAACAGTCATAGGAACAGAAACCAAAAGAAGGGTCAAGACATCATAGAGGGGACACAGAAAAGGAAGAGGGGGGGGGGGAACACTCAAAATTTGCAGTGCATATAACCGTGTAAACATTAACAAAAAGTTGAAACAGCATACAGTCAGTGTAGAGGATCAATAGGGCATGAGTTATTCGTTAATCACATTTGTAGCATCAGTAATGTTCGTTATGTACCACGTGGAATATTGGAACATGGCAAGGATCGATGAGCTTTCCGAGTTTGTGAATGTATAAGTCATAAATTGGTACCGTTGTTGCCAAAAACGAGTGATACATTCATCTCCTTGGAGTTGAGCGTCTAACATCTCTGTATGAAATAAGGTTTTCAGGGAAGCGATGACTTGTTCCAATGTGGGAGGAAGGGGTTGGATCCAATTGCGCATAATCACTCACCTGGCTGCCAATAAACAAATATTAATCCATCGTTGTATATAGCGTGGTATACTGTCCTGGTTTGTGTTTTCCCATGAGCCAAATAGGAACAAGGAAGGGGTATCAGGAATATGATGTCCCGTAATATTAGAGATCAGTATAGCAACCTGACGCCAAAAACTCTCAATATGTGGGCAAAACCAAAGGCGATGAGACAAAGAGGCGTTAACATAGTTACATTTGGGACATTGAAAATGCCATTGCTTGGGTTGTGGATCAGACATGGAAGGCCGGAATACCTTATAAGCCCTGTGTAGTAACATGAATTGAGATTCCCTCCATACCTCATTCACAATACTCTTCCTGACTGTAAGATAACCTTGTATGACCATATCAACAATCTCCGGGTCAGAGAAGTCTCTTTGCCATCTTTTTACATTGGAGACTGATAGAGGTTTAGTAAAAGTAGGCAACAGATAGGCATGTATAGTGGAAATGTTTGGAGGGGATAATGATAAAAGCTTATCCAAGACATGGGGGCGAAAAAAGTCACTATAATTAAAAGCCATAGATTTGAGATAAGACATAGCCTGATTATAATATAGTGGATGAAGTGCCCATTGAGGAATACAATATTTGTTTTGTAAATCCATTAAGGATATCTTAGACATATCTTCCTGTCCAAAAAGATCCTTAAAATGATCCAATATAATCAAGAACCTTAAAAAGCCATGTTATATTCACCGTATCAAATGCTTTATGGGCATCTATTGCAATTATGGCTAGATCCAGGTCAGGCTGTCGTTTAGCAGTTTCCAAGGCTACTAGTACTTTTCTAATATTGGTTACTGCAGATCTGCCTTGAACAAAGCCTATAAATACCATGGCTAGTCTGTCTGCAAGAATTTTAGACAGAATTTTAGCATCTAAATTTACCAATGATATGGGGCGGTAGGATTCTGGGTCGCAAGGATCTTTATCTTTTTTCAAAAGAAGCTTTATGTAGGCTTCCTGTCCGGATTGAAAATAATTGCCTCCGTCCCACAAGGTAGAGTACATTGCATGGAGATCATCAACTATCCCATCACCCAAAAATTTGTAAAACTCAGCGGTGAAACCGTCTGGACCTGGGGCTTTACCATTTTTTAGGTGTTTGATGGTCATCATGACCTGCTCTCTAGTAATAGGGGCATTTAAAGCATCCAAATCAGATTGCTGCAGTTGGGGCATTTCAAGTGCAGAAAGAAAGACTGAACCTGCTATAGCATCCGCATTTGGAAGCGAATACAACCGTTGAAAATATTGAGCTAGATATTGGTTTATCTCCTTAGGCAAGCTAATCATAGTGCCCATTGGAGATCTCAATTTTGGAATATATGTTGGTTTATATCCTGCCCGTACTAGATTCGCCAACATTTTACCCGATTTGTTACTGAATTTATGAAACTCCAAAAATCTATATTTAGACTTTAGTTGTTCATATTGGTAAAGCTGTAAATCAAATTGACGTTTAGAGTCTTGCCAAGCCTGTCTGGTACTCGGGAAAGGGTTATCTGTTAGCGCCTGTTGCGCTGATCTAAGTTCCCGTTGGGCCGACAAAAAATTAGATAAAGTCACCTTTTTCCTATGAGTCATAAAAGAAATAATCTTACCCCGAAGGAAGGCTTTACCCGCTTCCCAGAAAAGCACCGGTTCATTTCTGTGAACCGCGTTATGTTGGGCATATTCTAACCATGCCGATGTTAATGTTGACTGAAATTCAGGATCTTTACACAAATATGATGGAAAGCGCCAAGGTACATAATCGCCCCTGGGAAAGCGGTCTCTCAACTTAATAGAGATAGGGGAGTGGTCAGATATCGCCATGGCATGGATTTCAGGAGATTCAATTTGGTCCAGAATAGCATCTGTGCAAAACAGGTAATCTAATCAGGCTTGCGTTACATGAGCTTGGGAGACGAATGTATACTGGTGTTCCAGGGGATTAAATTGTCTCCAAACATCATTCAGAGACATGGCATGGGCAAAGTCTGCCAATACCGAGTGGGATGGTGATTTAGTAACAGATGTGTTAGGGCTAGGATGTCTATCTTCCGATTGTACCATAACTGAATTAAAATCCCCCCCTATTATTTTGTGAGGGGTGGGGTCCTGGGCAACCCATCTAGACACTTCCTGAAAAAAGGAGGATGATGGCGAATTGGGAGCATATATATTATAAACAGAGAGATCATAATCAGATAGCTGAATACGTATTCTGATAATGCGTCCAGCCGAATCACATTGCACCGTCTGGACCTTGCCCTGAAAAGATCTATGGATTAGGATCAAGGCTCCGGCTTTCCTGTCAACAGAGGGTGTGCCATAGACTTCCCCAACCCAAAGTTTTTTCATTCTGTGGAAATCACCGGTACCTAAGTGCCTTTCCTGTAACAAAGCTACATCCGCCTTTAGTCTTTTCAAATGACGTAACACGGACATACGTTTGTTAGGGGAACGTAGGCCCTTAACATCCATGAAACTATCTGCATATATTTCGAAGATAAGGCTTATATAAATCATGACTACACCAAATATATTGGAGCTGCATAATGCTAATTACACATAATAAATATAGGCACTTTGGTCTATTATACCTGCATGTTATGAAGACACATAGCAACATGAGAGCAAGCAATGGGTCAAGCCCATGAGAAAAGGCAAATGCATAACTGATACAATAATTATGACTGTTGCGCAAACAGACAAAGAGAGTGTATCCCGTCACAACCGGAAAAATTGGGGCAAAAAACATAAGGTAAACATTCCCCTATGTTTACCTTATGTTTTTTGCCCCAATTTTTCCGGACAAACAAGAAAAAATAATGACTTTCGCTGTTCAGTACTATCCAATCTTTGAGACTGTTCCTTTAAATCCTTCCGTAAAGATTGTATACCTTTATGTACTGCAGCATCAATAGCTTCTTGCAATGTAGGTTTCAACAAAGCAGCTACTGCATCAGCAATTTGTACAGATTGGGAAACATCAGCAGGATCATTAGATTGTACCTGAGATAGATCAGCGCTGGCAGCATGGGATGTGAAGGCTGCGGCGGCCATCTTGGAAGGGGTTGCTCGGGATTTATCCTTCTTCCCCATGGCTTCTTGGCTGCTAAGAAGAGATGAGGGTGCCAGGAATCGGTCCATTAAGACATCAGCAGGCAGAGTATGAAAGGCGGGAGAGAGAGCAGCGGTAGTGCCGATTTATTACTGTGAAATCCCGGAGGGGAGCAGGAGCCACGCTTACATGCTTCCTGCTCGCGGGGCGCCGGATCCGGAAGTCTTCAGTGTTTTTTTTTTTGAAATTGTATTTTTATTAAGAAATTTTATGATAAAGTACAGAAGGGAAGAAGGGGTTACACAAAGGGTAATTAACAATCATAGACCAGAACAGAACACAGCGGAATTACAAACATCCAATTGGTATATCGTAGACATAATATATAACATCGGTCCCAACCGTCTCCAGAATGGGGACAGGGAACAGAAGCACCTGGCGAGTGCACGAATCCCCCCAGAGGGATCATGGGACCAGAGGGCCAGAGGACGCCAATCCGTAAATCCCATCAACAACAGAGTGATGTCGGCCAGCGCCGACCACTACCAGCAGCTGGCCTCTGGGGTAAGGGACAGGGCCGTCCCACCAAAAATTGGGGGTAGGCCCGAACCCCCCCCAGGACCTCGGTGTACCCAGACATTATAGTGATAAAGCAAAACTGCACATATAACATTGCTTCAGGGCAAAACAGTCAGAAATACTGAATCCCTTCATATAGAAACCATGGTGAAATGCACATATAAAGAAAAACCTGAGGATCAATAGTGTAATAAAGAACCCAATAGGAGTTACTATGTAGCGTGCAGTAGGACAAGCCACCGCAAGGCAAATGTTTGCGTTGTAGAAGTATACATTAGGTATGGAAGCCCTTTAAAAAGGGCGACCAGTGCAGCTCTAGCATAAGAAATAAATATGGCATCTCAAAAGAAATAACAAAGGGGGCATCTGCAGGTCCTCAGTTCACTGCTTTAAGAGAACTAGCATCATAAAGTGCAACCACAGCAGGAGGAGAACTGTTTGGTGTAGCAGTCCAGGGCGCCCCAAGATGACCACGTGCAGTGCAAAAGTGCTCACCGTGTAAGTAGAGTCATCCAAAGGAGCACCCAAGACAGCCCCAACAAAACTAGTAAAACTGAAAACATAAGAAAGGCACTTTGCGGGATACCAGTCCAAAGTTTCAGCGGTGATGGTTGGGGGGACGATCCGTCGGAGACGTGGAGCCTCGATGGTTGCCTCTGGCTCTCTTCCGGGGTGCCACCGTCTGCCATGGTGGGGAGCGTGGTCGCAGTAATTCCTCTCGCTCCCAACCTGGGAGTTTAGGGCGGGGTATTCCCAAGGTAGTACAGAATGAGGACAAATCCTCCTGAGACCGCAGCGAGGCCATTTTCCCTTCATGCCGGACTGAGAGGCTAAACGGGAACCCCCATCTATATGGAATACAATGATCTCTGAGCACAGTCAGTAGGGGTTGAAGTAAGCGGCGTTGTTGTAGTGTATGCCAGGACAGATCTTGATAAAGTTGTAATGGGGCTCCATCGAATTCAAGGTTGCGCATGTTCCTGGCCGCAGACATGATGGCATCCTTCAGATCCGCATCCATTAGTTGGCAGATAACATCTCGAGGTCTGGCGGCTGTCCCAGGTTGCCTGGATGCACGGAATGCTCTGGATATTTGTACCTCCCGGGAGGATGGGCGCCCCAAAACCCTGGTAAAGAAGGCTTGCAGGACCGGTTTAAGATCAGGCTCTCGAGTCGCCTCAGGAAGGCCCCGTACCCTAATATTATTCCTTCTAGCTTTATTGTCCAGGTCCTCAAGTGATCGCTGAAGCTCCCTTATTTTCTGGTCATTGTCCCCTACTTTGCGTGATAGCGTTGTAATATCCTCTTTAGTCAGTTGTACAGTGTCATCCAGGTCATCAACTCTAACAGCCAGGGAATGTAAGTCAGCACGCAGGACCCCAATTTCAGAGCGGCACGTCGCCTGGACCTCTGCTACTAATTTCTGGAAATCATCCTTAGTAGGTAAGGATTGTAGATAATGCTGCCATGGGGGGTTAGAATAATCACCCAAGAGGTTATGGTTGGTCTCTCTGCTCATGGTGGGGCCTGGCCAGGCCTTTAGGCCATGTGAAGCCACCTTCTTTTGACCCCCACCAACAACTATTGAGGGGGCATCCACAGGAGGGGGGTCCCATGAACATGAGGGAAAGCCTGATTCCGGAATATCCCCGGCCTCCTTAGGAGAAGGGGCCTGCGTATGGATACAGGGGCTGCTGGAGTGAGCTATAGGTCCCCCTGTTTCCTTAGTGAGATCTCGGGGGTCCACTAGGTGGGCCTTCATCCCAGTGGGGGAAGCTGCAGGAGTGCATGTGTCCCCAGTGTGATCCAAGTGACTCACCGGCTTCAGTGGAGGAGAATCCGGGCTGGGAGGGGTAGATGAGGATGACTCCCTGTCATCTGAAAAGCAATCTGCCGGCTGCAGCTCTGAGTCGGCTGGGCTCCGTTCTCTCTCTCCCCGCTGCCACGTGTGCGGGGAAGGAGACGGCGCCATCTTAGATGCTGGTGAGGAGGCCGGAGTTGGATCCCCGATATAAGCCCTTATGGAGGGCTGATGCGAGGTTTGCTGCGGTGCTGGGGTGGGGGGGAGCCTCCCCACTCTCGCCCTGCGTTGTTTGCCCATGATCGCGTCTGCTGCTGTCTGGGATGCAGTGGATCGTGATCAGCGCCGGCGGAGGAGACGGATCAGACGTCCATCACAGAAGCCCGCCAGGCCACGCCCCGTCTTCAGTGTTTTTAACATTGAGAATGCCTCTTCCATTGCTGGCCAGTGGGAAGAATGTCATCCTTATTTATAACAAAAAAAAATATCATGAGTGTCACCTAAACTGACCTGAGAATCACAAATTGCTTAATGTACAAGGAACCCCGAACAACCATTGAAGGAACCCTGGTTGAGAAACACTGATCTAGTGAGCTACCTATACATTTATACCTGATTTTGGTTGTCACCAAAGATTTCTTTTTAATAGATAGATTCATGATTTTCCAATAAAAGAACATATATTACACTAACTGACCCAATCTCGGCTGTCTCATCTTGTTGTGCTTCTGGTGGCCAAATACACAAGTAAATTCGATGACTCCTTTTGTAAAAAGCCATGGAAATTACATATTCTTTTATGGCATACACAACTTGAATATTGTTAAATAGTAAAATTAGCTGTCATTTTTTCATTATAAAATCATCTAGTTTGCACCAAGCTCTGATGCATGTGATAAGGTAAAAGGATGCCTAACATATTGTCTGACAATGATTGCCTGTTCGGAGAGGGTATTTGTTGTTTGTTGGCCAGCCAGAGGAACATATAATTAATTTATAAATAACATATATAAAGAATATATAATGCAGAATAATACACTACTATGTATGAAGGTCTCCCATTCGAAGTAAAAAAAGTATTAAAAAAAACATAAAACCACCTTTCTTAATTAATTTTATCCACTCTATTCAACTGATTCATTGTTCATGTGGCTCACTGAGGATGTGCAGAAAAGTCTTTTGTTTCTAATATATTCTTTCTTCAGTTTCACCTTGCTTTATCTTGGGACCAGTTCCCTCCATTGTCATGCACAGCCAAGCTTCTAGTTCCTCTAGTTTCCTCCATATCACCTTTTAAATCTTCTGAAGTGTAAAGTGGATAATTGTTATGGGGTTTTCCCAAATATTCTTGTTTTCTGCCACGCTGTGACTTTTCATGTACCTATCATTGTACACACACTCTTTCCCTGCAAACAATGATGTAAAACGCCAAATTACAGATAGAAGTTCCCATGAGAGTGAACCTAACAAAAGGAAAACAACTGGAGCTTAAAGTATATATAAATCCTAAAACTCATATTTTAAAGTTTACCAGTTCTAAACTGTGGTGGCTGCAATAATATTTTTTTCATGCAATTTTACTTTATTATCCTTTATTATACTTTTTATGCTAGTAAGACAAGGATCACTAACTGTACTTCCAACAAATGGTAGGGTTGTCATTCTAAGATGTTTGCATCAGTTTTGGATTGTGAGCTGATAACACCTGTACATTCAACAAGAATAAACTAGCCTTTCCCAACTTTTTAACAAAAGGAACCCTTTAAAAGTTTCAGGGTACCCCTGCTGTAGTTATTGTGCCAACAGCTCAAAAGAAAATAGAATGGTGATCAGTGGGAGAAATTCCTCTTACAATTCTCTCCAGTGGGAAGAATGTCACCCTTACAGATAGCCAAGATCATTGGTGTCAGGTAAACTGACTTGGGGGGCACAAATTGCTCATTGATCAAGGAACCCCTAGCAAATTCTGGAAGACATATGAGAGGGATACAGACTCTCAATATCAGAGGTTATCATTGTGCACTGGACCCTGAATAAGGCAGACAAAAGCCTAACTATAAAATTAGTAATGAGATATATATGTTCTATTTCACAAATAGTTCTTGCTTAAGTTTAACAAGACTCTGCATTTAAATTGGAGACATGAAATACACTATAAGATTCTAAGGATACGATAAGAGTGTTAGTGTGTTACGATAAGAGTGTTAGTGATCATTACACAAGTTTTTTGCATGCTTGTTGTACTCAGGATAAAATTTCTGTGTATACAGGTACATGTGGAATGAATTTTCAAGTGAGGCCTAGTACACATGATTACAAATGAATTTTAGATTTCCAGTCTAATAAAATGATTGGATCTACAAAAAATCCTAAATAAAGTCGGAGAAAGGATGTGATTATAGAGGAAATTAGAATGTTTTTGATAGATTGATGGAATCCCTTACCAAACCCATATATTTAATCATGATAAAAATATTACTATCACGCCAATATAACACACTTGTGTGAGATTGTAGGACCCACTTACAAATCCCGCTGCCAGAGGTACACATTATTCCCCTTGCAACAATCCCATGAAATGATCACAAACGACAATTAGCATTTTATTATTATGTACATTGATACAATTCCGCAAGACCTGTTCTTATGAAACAATAGATCAAAACAATGCATACCCTCCATTGTGTAACAAGTTTCTATACATCATCCAAGTATAGTGATGGGTGTGCCCAGCAGGACTGGACACAAGTATATAAAGGACAACAGGGGCTATGGTCAGTATGAGGGATCAAGTCATACCAGATATCTCCAGAGCTGCCTTTACAGATCAAGATCTTCAGCATTAGAAGATGAAGACCATTCTACTTCTTGCAGCTATGTGCTGTGTCTGCTTAGCCTTACCATTTCAGGTAAGTAAAAAAAATTTGCTGAGCAGACGCTACGGACCTGATTTATAAAACCTATTAAGACTATTATGGGGGAACCTGGGTGATCCAGCAAACGTGGAATGGATTTGGTCCAGGAATGAAAATGTTTGCCAACTAATAGTAAATTATTTAAAAGAAATACATTTCAAGTTTGTTGGATCACTCAGGTTTACCAATGATAGCCAGGTGCCAATAGCAATTCCTCTCAGTTATTTCTGCAATCCTTGTAAAATAAATTAATGTGAAAGGTGTATTTATTCTTCCTTGCAATGTCTACCTTTGTTAATAGAATTTTTTGTTTATGTTTATTTCCACAGCAATTATTAAAAAGAAAGAAGAGAGACATAATGGCGAAGGAAGGTAAAAAAAGGGGGGGGGGGGGTGGCTGGGTAAAGATACGCAAGTAAGAACTAAACTTAAACTAATGGTAAAACATGACTGATGAACAATATGGGCCCGATATATTAAAGCTCTCAAAGACTGGAGAAGATAGACTATCATGGGAGAGCCTGGGTGAACCAACAAACCTGGAATTGATTTCCTAAAAATCATTTGCTGTTGGAAAAGCAATGGAAAATGTTTTTAATCCATTCCAGGTTTACTGGATCACCCAAGTTCCCCAATGACAGTCCATTTTCTCCAGCCTTGGAGAGCTTTAATAAATCAGACCCAGGTATTTGTCTAGTTAGGAAACTTTGTGCCATACATACTTGTACGTACCTGTATGGGAAAAGAATGCTTACACAGCCCAAATATATATATTAATTAGTGTTAGATTATCTTTGACTTTTCACAATGAAAAATTCAATAATTTGGAGGATGAACATCAGGCTCACTGCAGTCTTATACTTTTGGTAGTGAATCCACATTTAAATGTCTTAAAAGTTAATGCCTTTAACCAAAAAAAGGACAACTGAGAGGGCAAATGCATGCAGTACCAAATGAGAGACTGTTAGGGCTACGGACAGATATTTACATTAATATTTGTTCAACTGAAACGGCCAATCTTATCCTAACATTCATTTCATGTGAAATCCAGAGGGCCTAACTGTCCTTATCACATAGATCACATGACCAAATGCCAAGATTTTTGGACATGTGACTACCACTGGAGTTGCAGCTGGAACACACCTAAGGAATGTCAGCACCTTGCTTACTGTTATTTATTTACCTTTCTGCAAGCTGGTTGGCTTGATGCTAAAACTTTGACATTTACATACTTGGCCTGAAATACATAATCCTAATACATGTATGGTCTAATGCTATGTAATGTAAGCTTTACGCTGTATTCCTTCTTTTTTAGGTGCTGCATCAGAGAACAAAACCTTGTCGGATCTGATTCAGGAAGCCAATAAAGGTAATAAATACACCAGTAAAATCTGTTTTTATATCTGTTTAATAAGTGCAAGTATTGCCTGTAGATCCTGCTAAAAATCCAAGGTGATTTTGATTTTCTTTGAAAAAAACAGATTTTTAGAACACCTCCTCCATATGATATGGAGATATGAGGATCAAATGACCAAATTCTGCTTCTTTGTACACTTACCATGTATTAATCTTTTAGGGCCAAAATTCTATGGGAAATACGTAATTAAGGATTTGGACATCGCTTACAACTCCCAAAAAAACAGTGTTACCTGCAATAAGGGCGTCTGTCTGTGGCCAAAATCCTCGGATGGAAAGGTTTACGTTCCATATTCTATGTCCAGTACTTTCAGTAAGTACTTTCATTGTCTAACTATGTTAAAGTGATTTTTTTTTAGGTTAGGTTTCCATAGGAGAAATAAGGGACACCAAGCCAGATCATGCAAATCAATCCAATCACAACCTCCAATGTGTAGTATAGATATAACCCTTGTTATTAGCAGTATCCCAAAGGGCCATTCCTTTCCCATTGCATAAAGCTGTTTGTAATTTGTTTTGTTCCTCACAAGTGCAAGATATGGAACATATGGCTCTATAGAATGGGAGGGGAAACATAGGAGAAAGGGACCTGAATCGGAATACTTTTAACACTGCATTCTTTCTTTTTAAACGTGGACCTGCAACCTAAATACCCAGTTATGGGCTCTGTAATAGAGATCTTGAAATAGTATAACCTTACAATAACAACAGTTCTTTTTTAAATGACCTCTTGGATATGCCACTTATTGGACCAGCTTTGTTGCCATTCATTTAAATCTGTTTGTGAGTGTCATTCTGTACATCTATATACTTTCACAAGATCTCCAACATAGTTAATTTGTTTATGATAGACAATGCCAATAGGAAACCACAAACTCTTCTTTTAGTGCACTTCAAAGTACAATGTACATTAAATTAATCATTTCCACATAAATGTAGAAACATGGTCAATGGAGTAAAGAAATTTTGTTTATATATTCATCTCTTACCTTCTACAGGTCTCTATGAAACTCAAGTAATAACTGTTGCCTTGCTGGACATTGAAAGTGCCACCTGCATTCGTTTTATTGAGCGGACAACAGAGCCAGATTACATTAAATATCAGCCTCTCGATGGGTAAGAAAATATCTTGATGGGTATGAAAATCAATACTCCCGGTATGCCTATACAGGGCAAAGCAAATGGATCACCTAAATTGCAGTATTCTTCACTACTTAAACATACCTTTATTTTGCTTCCCTACTATTTTGTGCAGTGAGGAATAAGGACTAATATCTGCTAGTGAAAGCATTCCAGCCAAGGCTTATCCTCTTGTACGTGTCAGATTATAACTGCAGATTTTCCTTTCAGATGCTGGTCTTCAATAGGACAAACTGGAGGTGAACAAACAGTGTCTTTGAGTCGACCAGGATGTATGTGGACAGGAATCGTCACCCACGAAACCCTACATGCCCTGGGCCTGCACCATGAACATGTGAGGAAAGACAGAGACAACTATGTGAAAGTCCTGTGGGATAACATCCAAGATGGTGCGTAAATAAAGCCAAGTTTATTGTTATCATTACACTTTTTTATAAAATGCCAGCATATTACGCAGCGCTGTACATTAAATAGGGGTTGCAAATGACAGAAAGATACAGAAGGAGGAGAGGACCCTGCCCAAAAGAGCTTACAATCTAAGAGATGGGGAAGTGTAGCATACAATAGTTTAAAGAAGTTCTATACATATACAGGTGAGGCATTCAGATACTTCTGAAGCTATTGGATTACCTTGTCCACAACAAAATGGAATTGAGGTCAACCCATACAATCTGTTTGTGCCACCTTCTGGTAATGGACAATTCAGATGACCCAATTTGCATTGACAACATAAAAAAGAGTAGTTTCTTCTACAGCAGGTTTGGAAGAAGCAGGGGGCAGTAGATATGTCCAACTGCCTTCAGTAGAGTTTAAATTATTTTAAAGGTTTTTCTATACTTCAAATTATCTTCTCATTGGCCCTGATTTATTAAAGATCTCCAAGGCTGGGGAGGATACACCTTTATTAGTGAAGCTAGGTGATCCAGCAAACCTGGAATGGATTTCCTAAAAGTCATTAGCTATTAGTTAGCAAATGTTTTCAATTCTGGACCAGATCAATTCCAGGTTTGCTGGATTGCCCAGCTTCACTGATGAAATGGTCATCTCTTCTAGCCCAGTCACTATAAATGTGTTTATATGGCAAGCAAATTCCAGGTATCTCTGCGGGAGGGGCTCAGACCACAAACTTTAAAACACTGTAGACTCAGAAAATGTTGTCTTCTTGCACAGGCTAAAGGGGGCAGTGCTATAACTAAAGATAGATATCCAAGATTTTACAAGAAGCTAATAAAGCTACCTATAGAATTTTATGTTTGTATTTTTATACTTATTTTAACATGCTGTTTTGGCTTTTACTTTAGGCTATACCTACACTTTTCAGATAGTTGATACCCTGAACATTGATCTCACCAATTACGATTATGGATCCATTATGCATTATTCCAAGTGAGTCTCTCATATTTACTGTGGATTACTTTTCCTAGAAATGTTTCATCATCATCATCTCTCTTTCTCTCTTGTACCACAAAATTGTTTATTTAGTGAGGAGTTTGTGCAGGATAGTATATGGATTATTTTAGGTCATATTACCAGGCTTTCCTCCAGCAATTCCTGTTCTTTTTTCGCTTTTTGCATTTTTTTGCAAAATGCAGCAATAATAATTCGCAAAAACAGAAATGGAATTAGACCACCGCTTACGAAAAGTATTGTGCTTTAGAAAATATGCTTAGTAAACTGTCAGTTTTAGGACTCTGGCTTTAACAGTGCCTGGAGCTAGAGAAATCACTAGGACAATATTTAGACTGGTGCCGTTACAGCTGCATGTAATGTCTACCCACAGCAGCCCAATAGAGAATGGGGTGACAGTGAGCGGTTCAGTACTACAGTCAAACTTGCAAATGCTGGTTCTTTAAGGTGTGGGTCGCCAAGCAGTACCAACCACTGGGGATCCGAGCAGGAATGTTTGTTCCTACCAAGTCTGAACCCACTTCTTGTAGTTGGCTTGTTGCATTGCAATTTTTCCATTTGTTAAGATTATGTAAATAATTACTGCGTGAAGACACTTCCACTGTAACTTTTTTCAGCCATTCACTTACTTCTTTCTTTCTACAGGAAAACTTTCTCCAAAAATGATTTGCCTACAATGGAGGCTATTCCGGACAACACAGTTTTATATGGACAGGAAAATGTCATGAGTGATTTGGACATTGTGAAAATAAATACCCTCTACAACTGCGGTAAGTTTTTAGTGTATTGTGAGATCCTACTAAAATTATACATTTTCTGTTTAGATCAATGCCGTTACAAGATTTTCATTACAGGAAATTATCTGTGAATGTTCCAAATTTAGTGTCAGTGCTGGTACATTTAAAACATTCTTTAGTGATCCACTAGTCGACTACTAAACAACTGACCATTAGCAAGGACAATTGTAGTCCCTGAATCTCCCGCTAGGCCTTCTTCTTCTATTTTGTCCTTTCTATTTTGCATCTAGCCAAGTTTAGTAGATGGAAGACAAAGAAGATAAAAACTTGTTAAAATTATCTTTTCTGATTTTCCACATTTCCATTAAGACTGTTTGAAAGTTACACTATTGATAGCTAAATGCAATCACAGACGAGGTAGTCAGGTTCTGGGCACTATTTGGCCTTTTAGCCAATCAGGGTCAGACCTGGTACACAACCTGAAAGCAAATTATAGGGTACTGCGAAAATAAGGGAAGATTTCCCAGCATGTGTGCATCCCCACCATATTCAGCAGACAGAGCATGGAGTTTGTAGCTTTTTTCATTAAAGCTAGGCAGATATAATAGACACAAACCAATACAGCTCTGTATTTTGGAATACATAATTTCATTAATTTTGATAAATGCAAGCAGTGAAAGCATCTGCCATATATATTTCCTGAAACAGCAGGGCTGAGGAAAAGCAGCACAAAAAGCCAATTTTTTGCTTCTTTCATTGTCCAGTTGCATGATGGGGGTTGGACCTATAAGTAAAAGCAACACTGCTGCAGGAAACGATCAGTTCACCCTTGCCAGACGGAAGTGTACAAACTTTAGAACTTGATGGACAAAAAAACAAATCTGCTCTTTTAAATTTATATCATGTGTGCATTTAGCTGTTTGCTTTCAGGAATGTTTTAAATTATTTATGTGTAAATTGTTTATGAAATGTGTCTTATGCTTTTTGTTCACAGCAATAAAATCTAAAACCAAGATCACTGCTGAACAGGCTACTCCTGCATCAACTACTACCACCACCACAAAACCAACTACCACCACCACAAAACCAACTACCACCACAACACAACCAACTACCACTACTACCACCACCACCACCACTACCACAAAACCAACTACTACCA
This sequence comes from Pyxicephalus adspersus, assembly GCF_032062135.1. Classification (NCBI taxonomy): domain Eukaryota; kingdom Metazoa; phylum Chordata; class Amphibia; order Anura; family Pyxicephalidae; genus Pyxicephalus; species Pyxicephalus adspersus. The sequence goes on from NC_092864.1 coordinate 14,100,827, forward strand.
CCACAACAACACAACCAACTACCACTACTACTTCTACAACCACCACAACGAAACCACCACAACAAATTAATGGTAAGAACTTTTAGGCTTGGCAATGTTTCTTACATTAATTTAACTAAATATTTAATTTTACTATTTTTACTAAAACTTCACCATCATAATGTGGCTGACTTGTTAAAGTGTGTGTAAAATCAAACCTTTGTTAAAACTATTACCAGATAATGTTTTGCTGCCCGTTGGGTATTTTCAATTACTTTGTGTCCTGGAGATGTACCAGCAAATAGGAGGAGCAAGTTTACCAACTTTCTCATTGTTCTAGTGGGCTAGTGGTGCTGCCAGCACAAGATCACTTGATAAAAAAAGGCTTAATACTTACTTTTCCAGTGGCCTGTTTATTTAAACAAGGCTCTTGAAATCACATTGCAGACATGTCTGGTCTAGGAATCAACCAATGCCAAATGTTCCCAAGTAACCAAAGTAATTATTTAGTGAGGTAGAATCTATAATTGTCATTGAGTGCCTTAAATAACAGAAAACCTCAAAAGTATTATAAGGACTTTACTGCATTTGTAGAGGTGTTAAACTATACTTTAGGGTGTCCGCTATTTACCTGTAACCATAGTTTATAGGTTTTACCGTGCTGCAGAAGTAGTGTTATTATAAAAGCCAGCATTGCAATTTATTAGTTGTATAAAGCAATGCAGATGGCAGGTGATTGTAGAGACAAATACGCATTTTGTACATCTGTTGTAATCAGGGATTTTGTGTTTCTTTTAGCTTGTGGTGGATTGCTGACAGCCCCGCAGGGAGTTATAACTTCTCCCAACTTCCCAGACTTTTACCCAAATAATGCCTACTGCCTTTGGAACATCACCATCACCACCACCACCTCCAAGGTAAGGATGTGCAGTTTATCCAAATATTTATGTAATGAAACAAGATATTCTATTATCTATCTAAGCTTCTCAGGCATAGTTTGTTTGGAAAAAACCTTCTTTTTTATGTTTTTTCTGAAGGGCTGTATTTAGTTTAGTTTATGTAATTTTGTGTGGGTTTTGGTTCTTTTTCATGATAATGTCTGTGTATTCTTCTTTTTCTCCTGAATTATAATGCAAGACATTAAACATGTGAAATCTGCATTTGTTTTATTACAGTTGAGGATCACCTTTACAGATTTTGATGTGGGCGGTTTCGAGACCATATGTGGCTTGGATAAGCTTCAGTTCTATGATGGAAAGTATATAAAACCCGCATTCAAATTCAGTGACATGTGTGGACAGAAGCTGCCATCTCCCATTACATCCAGTCAGAATGCAATGCAGATCATCTTCACCAGTGGTTCCAGTGTCGTCAGGAAAGGATTTAGGCTCCAATATAAAATAAGTAAGCTCATTCACTCTTCTCTGTCCTGATTTTCTTTAGTTTAAGTTCACTATATTGCAGAGTTTTATAGTTGCCTGTTGTACCGGCAACACTTTCACATCAAACATTTTCGCCTTAACATGCAGACTTAAACATCTTGGTCAAATTGTGAGAACTACATCTTCAAGATGCCCCATTATGCCCATCAAGGTTACACCTACTTAAGGAAAAAAAGGTACCTTGTCCTTGCAGGACAAGGTAACAGCTACTTTGGGAAAGGCATTACCTGACCCCCCTTATACTCACTTTACCTGAACTCCCGTGCAGATCCTTGCTTTTGCAGCCGACACAGATATTGCGTATGTCAGCATTTTCAATCATGTAAAAAGTGGTTAGGTCCAAACAGTGTCACATGTAACAAATCACAAAGTTTTCATACATGAAAGTATTTTCCAAGGAACTCTGAGGGACTGCAGGTAACATGAGTATATACAGGGCAGGGAATACCCATAGGCTCTGCAAGGAAAAGGTGAAAACGTCTCTTAAAATACAGAAAAGATTATAACACCTGGTAAAGAACATTTTGGGCAACAAAAAGTTTTAAAACACTTTTAATTTTTAAAACATTTCCTGAATTAGTGAGCTCCAGCCTGATATGTGGAAGTCGAGAGTTTATTCAAAAAGAAATAGTCAAGGCCACATTCTGTTAAATCACAAAGTGCTTCACATTTCCTGTCTATATGCACTCTAGAGATGGATGCATGGAATTGGGGTATGTCTCTTGATGGTGACAACAGTGGACCATGTCTGCTTTAAACCAGCTACCTGTAGTCCCCAAAAATCCTTGTAACATGGTAACAATACAGGAGCACAATTTGGAGGCAGGGTAGGTTGTTGTCACCTTATAACAGGAAATGCCTGATACAGGACTTTTATAGTAGGATTACAAGGTTTTATTTAAACTGACACAAACATGATGAATATTGATAACAATGTTAGTAACTGATGTTATATCTATCTAAAACAAACTCTTTCTTTTGCAGTATAAAGCATGGAACGAAACCCCTAAAGACTCTGACATTTTACAGAATTATTAAGAAAAGGCGAAAAAACAAGAAAGTATTTACAATGATGTATGTAGTTTGAACTTTTTTTACAGTGTTGTGTGTTGCTTTGTAAACATTTTTTTTTTAATAAAATTGTGGTTTTCTCTTTGAATAAAAATAAATATTTGTATGTAAATATATGACTGAAGTAATTTATTAATTAACTTCAGGGTTAAAATCAGCAAGTCCTAAATTTCCCTATTGTTTAATGAGCGGGGTGCAGATAGATCAGTGTTTCTCAACCAGGGTTCCATGGCTCCCTAGAGGTTACTAGGGGTTAGTCAAACAATAAGCCATTTTTACCTCTTAGGTCAGTTGCCACTGACCCCATCTGTAAGGGTGGCATTCTTCCCAATGGCTAGAAATGTAAAAGGCATTATTCCCAGTGACAACCACATTGATGTACTGTGAGCTGTGAATATAATAATTATAGGAGGGATTCCTTAAAGCAGACCTAAAATCTAACATCAGACATAATATTGGATATCTACTCTCACCTTCTTGCATTGGAATGTCAGTCCGTCACTCAAGTTTCCCGCCTAGGCTCTCTAACAAATCAGAACCACAGGAGATGGGTCCTGTATTGCACGTTACCTTCTTATTTAGAACAATGGGTCTTGAAAAATGGGATAATCTTGGAAAAGAGACCAGAATGAGTAGAGAGCAACGCTGCACAGGATCCTGTTGTTTAGTTTGTTTCAGGGCTCTGGACTCTAAAATGGGGGTCTTCACAATACCTCCAGGTATACCCCTGATTTGGTTCCAGTCAGACAGGAGGTCTGGCTTTAGATAGCACAGGTGTGCTGGAAGAGGAAGCCAGGTCCATGAAGTGGAATAGCATTAGATAGGCTGCAGACAAACCTGAATAGGAGCTCTGAAAACTCCACACTCTGTTACGAGCCGTATTTCATTTTGGAGAAAAAAAGAAACTTACACACTTTAAATACTGTTTGTGCTTGCTGCAAGTGCTTTTTTTCCCAATAAATTCTTCTTCTGTTTTATCTTTAGAAAGCCTTGTTCCCACCATTGTGATGCACAACAGGTCTGGTTCCTCTAGTTTCCTCCGTATCACCTTTTAGATTTTCTGTAGTGTAAAGTAGATCATTGTAAAATTATGCTGTTTTCCAAATATTCCTGTTTTCTGCCACATTTGTTACTTTTCATGTGCAACTTGTACCATACACACAGCAAACCTAACAAAAGGAAAAATCAACTGGAGCTTGGAGTATATCTAAGTCCTAAAGCTGATATTCTGAAGTCCTAAACTGTGGCGGCAAAAATAGTATTTTTTTCATGGAAGTTTACTTTATTTTTACCTGGAGAACCTGTCAGGAACACACTTTGTATCCTTGTAAGACAAGCCTCACTTACTGTACATCTAGGATAAGGTAGGGTCATCCTTAGCTGTGTGCATCAGTTTTGGACTGTGAACTTATAAGACGGTGGCTCATAGGTAGCACTCTTGCCTTTGCAGGTCCCAGGTTCAAATCTCGGCCAGGACCCTATCTGCATGGAGTTTGCAGGTTCTCCCTGTGTCTGTGTGGGTTTCTTCCAGGTACTCCGGTTTCCTCCCACATCCCAAAAACATGCAGTAAGGTTAATTGGCTCCCCCTCAAAAATTGACCTATGACATATGACTATGGTAGGGACATTAGATTGTGAGCTCCTTTGGGGGACAGTTAGTGACTTGACTTTGTACAGCGCTCCGTAATTTGATGGCGCTATATAAATACTGTGTAATAATAATATTAAATATAAGATGGGGGTTGTAAATGAAACATGCATCATAAGACAAAACCAGCCGTTCTCAAACTTTTTAACATGGGGGAACCTTTGCTAATAACTTCTATAATAATTATCATGTCTTTGGGTAACCCCTACCGTAATTATTATTATTATTATTATACAGTGTTTATATAGCGCCATCATATTACGCAGCGCTGTACAAAGTCCATAGTCATGTCACTAACTGTCCCTCAAAGGAGCTCACAATCTAATGTCCCTACCATAGTGATATGTCATTATAATTATATTATATCTACAGCTCACAATATAATAGCATGTTGGCCCTAGGGAAGAATTTCTCTTACATCGTGGGCCATTGGGATGAATGACATCCATACAGATAGACAAATAGATTATTAGTGTCAGGTAAACAGAGGTAAAAGAGGCCTCCAAAGAGGCCTGGTTTAGAAACATTGGACTAAACCAAAGGAGAAGCTATACATATATCATGATATATCTACATAAGGAGTTGCATTAGGTGAGTTGCATGTAGGCTATTGGAATATAAAGAGAAGGTCACTTACAGAAGAAGCTGACAGGATAAAAGCCGTCTGGGCTTTAAAAAAGAAAAAAATGAATATAATAAGCTATTACGAGGGGAAGCTGAGAAGTTCCTGGCTTTGCCTAGAGAGAAGACAGCAAGAGTTATAAAAAAATGACAATTTTTTCAACATATTCCCCCGAGACTGATGTACTTGGTACAGCATAGTTGCAGCTTTTCTGGACCGTTCAAATAAAAGTCCTCAAAATGTTGCCCCTTCAGGTGTTTCTTCAAATTCGGGAACAGATAGTAGTTCAAAGGGGCCAGGTCAGGTGAGAAGGGGGATGGTGGACCAATTGGAAACCCAGGGTGTTCGATGTGGCAGCCACAACGTTGGACGTGTGTGCAGGTGCATTGTTCTGCAAAAAAAAGGATCCCTTTGGTCAACTTTTCATGGTGTTTCGTCTTAATTGTCTCCTTCAGCTGGTCCAGGAGGTTAGCAAAATACTGTCTGGTAATACTAGAGCCCTGAGGTAGGTAGTTCACCAACAGAATACCGTCTTTGTTTTAGAAAACGAACGCCATGACTTTTTGGGCCGATTTATGGGTTCGGAACTTCTTTGGTCACGGGGACTAGCTGTGGCACCATTCCTTTGACTGTTCCTTGGTTTCAGGATCATAGATGGAGCCAGGTTTCATTCTCTGTCACTAACCTAGCCAAAAAGTCCTGTGCAGCTTCAAAATGGGTGATAACAAATCCAGCACGGTCCCGTGAGATATCAAGTATCTGGGCTATCTTTTTTGCGGATATTCGCCGGCCCTCAATAATCAGCTCGTGGACAGCATCGCAGATCAGTTGAGGTTGGGGGGCACCCACTGCGGGGCTCATCTTCAACGGTGAAATGCCCAGTCTTGAGACGAGCTATCCAGGTTTTGACAGTGCTGTAGGAAGGACACTTCTCTCCCCAGTGTTTGTGACATCTTAGTGTGAATGTCCTTTGCTGTCTTCTCTGGAGAAACAAAAACCTAACGAAGGCCGGTAACTCCAATGACGTGAAACTTGCTTGTGCCTCTGCCATCACAGCTTCTCACTAAAAGAAAAAACAGTTTTTTTCGCAAAGACCTGATATTTGCACATGCTAGATATTAGGCTATCATATGCCCCTAAACTCATTTTTCTATTTCATCTGGAAAGGGGCAAAGCCAGGAAGTTCTCGGCACTCCCTCGTACATCAATAACACCAGGGAACAATTTTGAACCAATTATTTGTTTACTTTTTTTGACAATTTTTAAGCCTATTTACACTAAAATAGGTATGCCGATTCTGAAAGTGCAGTTAGTTATCTCCTATCACTTCAGTTTTTTTTCTCTATTATTATTTCTCGCTTATATTATTGCGATTACTGTAGCATGGATTTGTATAGGCTATTCATTTACACGCAAGACAGTGTGGTCAGAGGTTGTGCACTGCTCTAGGTAGTGAATAAGCAAAATTTATTTTTCTACTTACACGCATATTTCCTTTCTTTCAGATCATGTCTGGCTCTGCTGTTTCTCGTCGTAAGTGCCTAAACAACCCTGATTAATTTTGTTATTTCTGTGGCAGTTTCACCATTCCCAGTCAAAGGGCAAACATCAGCACATTTGTAGAGCAAGCCTATTTGGCTTGCTCTACAAATGTTAAACTTGGGGATCAAGATAAGTCTTGGGCCCCTCATAAGGTGTTCAAACAGTTTGTTGAGGGTTTACGGATGTGGACAAAGGGCAAACGTAATAAGATGCCATTTGGTATACCTGTAGTTTGGAGAGAGCAAGGGGATCATTTCAGTGAGTGTTCCTTTTGTATAGTGAAAACTTCAGGATATAACAAGAAAAATAAATGTAACATAGAGAATCCTAGTCTACCATCGGGCTATAAGCCCAGTGGCACATTTAGATGAAATCCCAGTGCCAGTTTTCGTTACACTATCCTCTCTTGAAGAACATGATTACGGTGATAAACTAGGTGACAACAATGATGAAGAATTTGAAATTGAAGAGGGCTCTGTTCATTAGGGATTTGATCAGCATGAGTTGAGTGATTTGGCACGTGAATTGGGACAAAGAAGGCTTCAGAACTCCTAGCATCAATACTGCGTGAGAAAAACTTGAAAAAGGTATCGTACTTTCGAACCAGAGAAATTGCATTTCTGCAGTACTTTAGAACTGACTCAATAGGGCTCAGGCCACACAATATAAAAAACTGTAGACTCAGAAAATGTGGTCTCCTTGTCCAGACAAAAAGGGGACAGTGCTATAAATAAACATAGATTTTTGAGATTTTACAGGAAGTCACGGGTACTAAAACTAACTTTACATTTTTTTTTTAGTAGTTTTAACATGCTGTCTTGGCTTTTATTTTAGGCAATGCTGACAATTTTCAGATTGACAATACCAGATTGACAAATGTGAATCTCACTGATTATGATTATAAAACTCCATTATGCATTATCCCAAGTGAGTCTGTCATTACTTTTCCTAGAAATGTTTATCATTATCTCTCTCTCTCTCTCTCTCTCTCTACATATATATATATATATATATATATATATATTTATTTTTTCTATGGTAGGAATTTATTCAGACAGCAATGGGACAAAACTGAAATGTATATTTTAAATAGTATAAAAATTTTATGCAGCACAATGGGAGGCCTTTCTACATAGATTATGTCATGTGTTCCAGTATGCAGCCATGATGCATTTGTTTAGTTTATGTTCTCTTAGGTGCAAATCAATAACCTATTTAAAAAAACCCAGAAGATGCTAGGAATCCCAGGGCATCTTTTTGGCTGTAAGGGTGACATTCTTCCCGCTGGCCACCATGCTAATGTACTGTGAGCTCTGGCTGCATGTAATATCTACACACAGCAGCCTAATAGAGAATGGGGGTGGCAGTGAATGCTTAGTGCAGCCTTCGGTCAAACTTGCAAATGCTGGTTCTTTAAGGTGTGGGCAGCCAAGCTGTGCCAACCTTTGGGAGCAGAGCAAGAACGTATGTCGCCACCACAATTCTGAACCTACTTCTTGTAGTTGGCTTGTTGTAGTGGATTGGTTTGTTGTAATATCTGGGGAAAAAAGGATAAACCACAGCATCTGGTGGGAGAACAGGTATTCTACACACCTAACCATTTGGAATACTGGTAAGCCCAGGAAAGCTGACATTATACCAAGCCAGTGTTCTTGAGAACTTAAAAGTGTCTAGGAACTAGACTAATGGACTTAATGTGAAGTGTGCAATGTAGTTACAATTTGTAAGCAGAGGGGTCTATCATTTTCATTAGGAGACTTTTTGTGTGAACCTTTGGAAACCCCAGACGTACTGTCAGGACTTTATTTCATCTGCAGAGGTGAGATACTGTACTATATGATGTCTACCATTCAGCTGGATCCATAATTTATAGGTTTTACTGTGCTAAAGAATAATTGATATTATAAAAGCCAGCTTTGCAATTTATTAGTTTATATAAGTATAAAGCTACGCAGCTGTCAGGTGATTGTAGAGTCAAATACACTTTTTGTACATCTGTTGTAAGCAGGGATTTTGTGTTTCTTTCAGCTTGTGGATTGCTGACAGCCCGCAGGGTGTTATCACTTCTCCCAACTTCCCAAAACTTTTACCCAAATGCCTACTGCCACTGGAACATCACCACCACTTCAAAGATAAGGAAGCGCAGTGTATCCAAATGAAATATTCTTTTATGTATGTTGCTCAGGCATAATTTGCTTGGAAAAAAATCAACTTCCATTTTTTGTTATTTGGGAGCCTGTATTTAGTTTAGTTTATGTCATTTTGTATCTTTTGTATGTTACTTATTTTTTTAATGTCTATTTTTAGTTTTTGACAAAAAGTAATATTTTGTGTCTGTGTGTTCTCTTCTTTCTTTTCTCCTATATTATAATGCAAGACACCTAAAAGGTGAAATCTGCATCTGTTTCATTCCAGTTGAGGATTACCTTTACAAATTTTGATGTGGAAGGTTATGGGACCATCTGTGGCTTTGATAAGGTTCAATTTTATGATGGAAAGTATATAAATACCGCATACAAATTCAGTGACGTGTGGACAGAAGCTGCCATCTCTCATAACATCCAGTCAAAACACCATGCAGATCATCTTCACCAGTGATTCAAGTGTCACCAGGAAAGGATTTAGGCTCCAATATGGATTAGGTTAACTCGGTCACTATTCTCTGTCCTGATTTCCCTTAGTTTAAGTTTTATAGAGTGTTCAGTTTTATAGTTGCCTGTTGTACCAGCTTAAGTATGGTCACCTTTTATGTAGGCTTTACATTGATCAGGGCTAAGGCTTAAAGTATGCGTCAAGCCAATAAGTTTTGGATAGCTTGTCAGGTTCTTATTGCATTATGGACCCTCCTCAATTCATGCCTAGTTAAACATTTCACCTGAGCATGCAGCCTTAACATCTGGGTCAGATTGTGTGAAACAAATCTTCAAGATGCCATAATATGCCTACAAAGATTGCACCTAACTATGGAAACACTGGTACCTAGCTCTTGCAGGACAAGGTAACAGCTACTCTGGAAAAGGCATCGCCTTACCCACCCTTACTCACCTTACCTACAATCCCCTGCAGTTCGGTGATTTTGCAGCTGATGCAAATATCAGCTGTGTCGGTGTTCCTGATCATGTAACATTTACTAAATCAAGAGTTTATTCATACATGAAATTACTAGGTATTTTTCAAGTATGAGGGGGTTCATAAAACATTTCCTGATTTACTAAGCCACAAACTTTTGTATAGAAGTGGAAAGTTTATCCAAAGAGAAACGGCCAGGGCCCATTCTGTTTAAACTCCTAAACCACTAAGGGCTTTACAGAAGGTGCAGGAGGGCCACATGTTGCCCCCCCCCCCCCCCCCCCAAATAAACAAACAATCTGACATACCTGCCCCAGAATTATGATTTAACCCAAAAAAGCTAAGAAATGTTGTCATGTGAAAGATTCAGTAGGTGCCATTTTGATTGGCCTATGTACATATCACTCTGACAATTACTGTTCAGTGTTATCAAGTGCAACAAAATTGCTACAGCACTGTGTATTATAAACTATTGTTATTTCATTTGTAATGAAATATTTGTTTTTATTTTTTTTTCATTATTTTTTACTCATCTCATTGCTGATAATCTTCTGCAGCATTTTCCTGTCTGTGCAATCCAGAGCTGGATACATGGAACTGAGGTATGTCTCTTGATAATGACAGGATGTACTTGTAAAACAGCTATCTGTAGTCTCCTTCAAAAGTCCTTGTGACATTGCAGGAGTATGACAGGGACAGGTTGTTATCACATTATAACAGGAAATGCCTGACAAAGACCCTAATAGCAGTATGCCAACTTTTTAATGAAACCTGTATTTAAAGATGTTAACAAATGACATAAACATGTTATATATATCTAAAACAAATGTTTTCTCTTGCAGTATAAAGCAAGGAAACAAAATGTGAAATCTGGCATTGGCCCTCAAAATATTTCACTGAATTCTTAGGACAGGCAAAAAAAACAAAAACATATTTACAATGATATACTTGGAAACCTTTACAGTGTTATGTGTTGCTTTGGAATTATTTTTTCTAATAAAAACATTTTTTGTCTTTGAAATAAATATACATATGTAAGTAAAAATGTCTGAATTAATTTATGGTTCCAATCAGCAAGTCCTACATTTCCCACATAATTGTTTCATGAGAAGGGTGCAGACAGAGTAATGTTTCTCAACCAGTGTTCCTCCAAAGGTTGCAGAGGGTTCCATGAGCCCCGATCAATTTATACTTCATACTTATCACCACACTAATGTTCTGTGATCGGTGGATAAAGTAATTATAGCAGGGACTCCCTGAATGTTCCCCCACTTCCTATTGCCCCTGATCAAGTAAGGTTCATACATGGCAGACAAGCGCCTGATGCAACTAGACGTATCCTAAACTTACTTTGCTATGCCTACTCTTAGAAACTATTAACTGCAGATTTGACCCCTCCATCTCCGGTCGCATTGTGGCATTTAAAATGATTACCCTTCCCAAAATTCTCTATTTATTACCTATATTATTATCTATTATTACTTCACTAACTTCTTACTATCTATCCAAACTACTAAAACAATCCGTTAATACATTCATCTGGCAATCCTTACACCCTAGACGCTCCATTAACTAAATGATAAAGTACAAAAGTATTAGAGGACATGGACAATGCCTACGCTCCAACCATCATATAGTCCTTCTTGATCAATTAAGATTCTGGTAGAATTCATCCCCAGATAAACTAAAAGTTCACATTGAATCTCACTTACTCCATACATCCTCCCCACTTATCCTACTGGCAAGTTTACTACGCATCACCCCTCCTTGACCTTCCTATTTTATTCCACGCGCAGCTTTTTACACATAGATATAATGTATACATTTGTTTGATAACTCTCTTCCCAAATCTACCTACATGATCCCTATTGATATTTTACAAGTGCTTATCCCTCTTTTCCCCAAACAAAAGTGGAAGAGGTATAATATCATTCTTCACAACCACTTTCTGAAATCTTTCTCTTCACTTCAAGCTGAATTTAGTCTAGCCTATCCTTAATATTTTACTATGTCCAATTGCACCATTACCTTTTCCCTACCTTACTCCCTTCTGAAATCTCAATGCCAACCTGAGGTCTTCAATATTTAGAAAGTCATAGGGAGAGTATTAGAGTAGAGGAATGTCAATGTTTCATCAGACCTTAACCAATAATACAGTACTTTTGTTAAGTCCCCAGCCATCTTATAGTGGGAAACTAAGATTCGCTAGACACCCCTTGACAAGAAGCGATATCTATAACTATTAACACAACCAAATGTTCCAAGTATCATAAAACTCCAACACCGTATAGTACATAGGTGGTATCTTACCCCTTATAAATTATCCGAAATTTCCATATCCAATTCCCCCTTTTGTTTGAGGGGTTGTGGTGAAATTGGCTCTTTGATTTGTGTCCTCCTCTTAATTTTCTTTGAGTTATATTATCATTGTATAATTTGTATAACTTTACTTCCTTCTTAAGGCGGTGTCTTCTTCAAACAGGTACACTATTGGATTTTACTCTTTTCGTCTTATCTCCCTGACAAGGGCGTCAACCATATCCTTCCCAATAAAGGTATTAATCTAGTCTTTTAAGTTTCTAGTTATTATATATCCTTTTCCATATAAACGCTGTTACATATGCATTTTGTTATTTAATCCTTATATGACATAGAATTGTATCCCTCTCCCCCTTTTCCTCTTATACGTTTGTATTCCAATTAAAGACCAAAAAGATATATTGAAACAGAAAATACACTCTCCTTGTTATGTCATTGATATAATTTGTGACAGTTTATGTAAATATTCACGGGTTAAATTAAAGTGTACAAACAGATAACACAGAGACTTGCAAGCAGAATTAAAACATATAATATTTAAAAAGAAAGTCAGATAGTTAAAACAATGCAAAAACAAAGAATTAGATATAACAAAAGATATGTAGCTGCTGGCATAAAGTGAAGTAGGCCAAGGAGTCTGCCCAATGTAATGGCTTGGCAGATGAGACAATGGCCAATGCTTGACCAGTACTGACCAATGATCCTCCTTTAACCAGCATTTTTTCTTTTAAGGATGCCTCTTAAAAGATGCGTTGCATTAAATTAGGATGACCTCATGAAAGATATACATATGCTAATATATATAAGTAAAACATTATATTGTTGGTGAGCCATTATTGTTAATAAACAGTTAACCCAACACTCGTCCAGGCTGCATCAGTTATCTAACAAAGAAGACAGTGCTATAACTAAAGAAAATCCAAAAATATACATGAAGACATGGCCATTATACCCTACAGTTGTTTTGATTGGTGATATCATGATGTTTCTGGTTTTATTTCAAGTTATTAAAATAGTTTTGATTGATGGCTTTATCATACTTCATGTCTCTAGGGTTTACTGTAGATTACTTTTGTAATGTTTCACTCGTGTTTAAGGGTGGTTGATTGTATTTAGGAACTTAAGTTTATGTCGTTTTAAGTTTTTTATGTATTTTATTGTTATTTATATACTATACTTTTAAAATTGTCTTTCTGTTAAAAAATCAAAAATATTTTTTGTCTTTTTTCCCATGTCATCAAACAAGACACCAAACATGAAATTTGCACCTGTTTTATTTTGGTGTAAGATCACCTTTATGGATTTTAAAATTGGAAGGTTACAGGAACAGCTGTGCCTTTGACAAGCTTCAGATATAAAACATAAGGTATTCAAATTCTGTTTATCAGTATAACGACTTGTGTGAACAGATGCTGCCATCAACCATTACATCCAACCAGAACACCATGCAGATTGCCTTCTCCAGGGCTTACCGTGTCAGTAGGACAGGATATGGTTTGCATATAGATAAGTACTCTTAGATTGAAGCACGCACTGTTACCCTTGACAGCCGCAGTTATGATTCTGTCTCTTGTAGTACTGTCTGTCTCACCCGCTGCCACTCCACACAGGGATGGTTTACAGTTCACCTTTTATAGTAGCATTCAGAAGAAGAGGTTACACTATTTCTACTTAAAGCATTCAGGGATTCAGCTTACACTTTTTATAGTGTAACAAGTATATATGTTATAAGTGTTATTAGTAACAAACAGCAAAAACACAGTACTGTACACAAACTGGTAGACAAAAAATGAAGACTATTCAATGAATAATCTGTTAGCAATTGCAACAGTATAAAATAAAAGGAAATAACAATGGAAAACTTAAGTTACAGTTGGTTTGCTTTGATCCAGGTCCCTTGTATAAGGTTTAGTTGTTATTCAGAGTGAATGGGCTCTCTGTAGTTCTCAATCTATCAGTGCTGTTGTCCATAGCAACAAGATGTTATGTGAACTCCCTCTGATAGGCTTACACAGCTTTTTTCCATGCCAATAGCCAGGGGGGGTTCACATAGAGTATAATGCTCTGTGGACACATCTAGAATTCTCCTATTATAGCTATGTTCAGAATTCTGCAGGTTATGATTTTATGAACTGCCAACCAGCAGATTATTAGCTACCACAATATATGGAGTCCAACAAGACTAAACTAGGCATGCCTGGGACTTACGGTTCTCCAGAACAGGCTTGAGGGGATTTCCAGGCTTTCCTGAGGCCCAGGAGACTAATTCTTGGTCTCAAAGTGCCCACAATAACGACTTGGCTATAAATCAGCAACCTACTACTTTGTATGGAGCTGTGTGGTGGAAATGTGAAGATTATTAATAAAAGTGTTCCTTATTCTGAGTTTTATGACACCTGGCACACAAAATCCCTTTTTTGGTAAACTTTTGCAATGCATATTGTAAAATAATGGGTGTTAGGAAGGATGTGCTAATGAGTTATCTGATGACAGAGAGGGAAACTAATAAGGGGAAATTAGTGTTCCTGTGTCCATACTATTAGACAGGACCTAAATAAGAGGTCTAGCTTCCAATTGCTGTACCTTTATGGTGGAATCTAACATTGGTACTCTCCCTAATATCACATGAAGTTTACATGGATTACATGTAATACCTAAAGTGTATATAAAGCCTTCAATGTGGGAAAGAATTAAACTCCTCCAGGTTTTACTCTTTTCCTCAGTTTCTGTTTTGCTGTAAATGTTTTACAAGATGAAACGATTTTCTCAATTGTGTACACAAAACTTTAACACCTGTCTTTTCATACTCATAAACATAGTTTATAACCCTATATATAGGCTGTACATGTCACATTGGGCCTGATTTATTAAAATCTTTCAAGACTGGGGAGGATTGACTATCATGGGAGAAAGTAGGTGATACAGCAAACCTGGAATGGATTTTTTAAAACTCATTTGCTAATAATTGGCAAACATTTTCAATCCTGGACCAGATCCATTCCATTTTTGCTAAATCACCCAGGTGAATAATAAATCAGGCTTTTAATCAGGCTTTAATACAGTAAATCAGGCCCATTATCTCCTACCTAAAAAGACACTGTAACCTTTCCATAGAGGTCAAAGTGACAGTATCTTTGAAGAAGGCATCCCCTGATCCATGTTATACTCACATTACCTGTGCTACCCCATAGCTTCTTGTTCTTTTACAGCAGATACAGAGATCAACAGTGTCAGCAAGCAGAAGGAGTAATGGAACCACTTCTACAACCTAAGAACTCATTATTAGACTGAAACTATGCCACAGGGAAACAGTGCTCACTGCTCATCGATATCTGTTAGTGTCATGTATTTTCCTGACTACGGAGGACCAAGGAACTGTGAGGAAGCACAGAGACTGGAAGATGCATTTCTCAGTTAACATGTCCTGCTAGGGAAGATGCTCTTTTCAGAGACAATGTCAGCTTGCTTTTCTAGGGCAAAAAAATATATATATTTTCATCAATGAATATTACAGTAAATACATTGAAACATTTCAGCTAACAGAAAAGATTTAACAAAGTTTCCCAAAGTTTTGAGCTGGAAACTTAGCTAAAGAACTATTTACAATGTTTATTAAGAGATTTAAACTTACCTAAGGAATGAAACCTTGAGGATGAGGAAGAATCTTTTAATTCTTAAACCATTCAAGGGTTTACAGAAGCAGCATGTTGCACAAAAATGACCATTGTAAGATTCCTTTTCCAGACCTCACCTGTAAAAGCCCAAAAAGAGAACCTTTGTCATGTGAAGGCAACAGAATGTGCCGGAGTTCATCATTAGAAGCACTGCAAGAAGATTACTGATGGGGAATATGCCTGCCCTCAGCATGTACACAGCAAATAGCATTCCCATTGGTAAGGAGTTGTAAGAGGTTGTTCTGCTTTTGACAACCAAAGCTAACCAATTTAGCTTAAACAACAGGCTTATTTTGTATACATAGGGCTAAACTGAATGTTGGATGTTTTGAGCTGATTTTGTAATTGTCCCAAATACAAAAAGCAACACTATTTGTGGTAAGCTGACAATACAGGAGCCCTATAACAGCAAACGCCCAAACATGACCTTCCTAGCAGAATCAACAGGTGTTGATAAAAGCCGTAGTTTTAAAAATATTATTTCTTAAATAGCATCTGAGCAAACATGTTAAAGTGGAACTAAGGTTTTGTAAGTTGTAAAAGGCGATGACCCTTCTGCAATAAAACATACTTACCTGCTTCTTTAAAATTTCATTTTCTAAATTCACTGTGCTCAGTGCTGGGTACCAGAATTTGCTGATTATTTATCCCCTGGGATTGCCAGGACTGAATAAACTCCTGAGAACATGCATGGGAGTTACATCATCCTAGCCTGGACAATCAAGATGGCTGAAGATTTCACACCCCAAAAACAAGCAGAGAAAGATGGTGCCTGTGCCGGCCCAAAGAAAAGGTGAGTAACAATAAAAAAATTTAAATTAAGCAGTTATGTTTATTTTAGTGCACATAGGCATCGCCTGTCCCTTCTGAAAAAAAAGACCCGTCTGGTCAAAATGTTTTTTTAACATTTAATTCTGCTTTAAAGATTTCCTGAGATTTATTCAAGAAGGTTAACATCCTCTTGGAACTATTTCTCCTGCAACAAAGTTTAAAAAAAAAGCCAAAATCTGACATAGAACTTTTTAAAACCCTTTAAACATTCCCTGAGTGATTCCCTTGACAGGAGACAGCATTGGAAATGCAGAAGCATTTCCTTGTGTTATCCTGCTGAAGGTAAGCTATCTTATTTTGCTTTAATAAATGGACAATAATTGAACTTATGTAGTGTCCTGCATAGTTTAGGAGGCTCCCAATTCTCCTAACTTTGCCTGCACGCATCCCTGTCAGTGTGAGCATACAAACTAATATTCTGTCACTGCTCTTCTCTATTGATCAAGAAGGCCTTGTTCATTAATTTACATCCTCAACCCCACAACCTTTTTCTCACTTTTTATATAGAGAATTTTCTTCATTACCTAACCATCTATCACAAACTCAATGCATCCCCTGAAGAAGCCTATCAGCGAAACACGTGGGGTGATATGTTTTGCTTACAGTAACCCTGCAGGCATTTATTGTCTAGATGACAGGCCTTACCCCTGGAGTTCTTCACAAGAGATTACCTCTGTGTTTTTCTCATTAAAGTTGTATTTATGTGACTTGCACCTTTATTATTATTTGCTTGATGAATACAGTTTGATTTTTGCTGTGTTTAAAATCCTCCCCTGGAGTCTGGAGTCTACAGCTGAATTTTCAGCTTTACTTTTAATTTGTAGCTTAGCTCCCAGCAGTTTTTGCAGCCTTCTACACTCTAATGTAAACACAGAGCAGGTCCACGGGATGAAGGGAGAAAGAAGAGAGCCAAGACCTGCTCTGCACTTCACATCTTTTATTGTAGGCTTTGAGATTTGATTGCAGCTCTAAAGGTCAGTGAGTGGCCCTGTCTGGTTTTAAAAAATGAAGTTCACAGTTGACATTGACTACCAATTGCACTACAGGACTCTTGGCTTGGATAATACATCCACTGTGTTACACAGACATCTGACAATCCTAAAAGTTTTGAGTGCTAAATAGTCTAATGGAGGCTGCAGAGCTGGAACAAAGAAAAAGTAGGAGACATGAGTGGTCAGAGAGGTACCTACAACTTCTATCGCAAGGGACTTCAGTTGCATTTTTCAGACTTTTAGAACATAAACGTAAATAATAAAATTCCTAACCTGGCCACAGTTCTAATTTACTGCTTAGGCTTGGTACTTCCCACAATCGTTTATTTTCTTTGGATTTCCAATTTACTCCCAGATTTGCTAGTTTGGAAAATATTTCACAGACACAATAAATGCAGCTTGCTGAACAAATCACAAAATATTTTTATTCTACAACCAGCAAACATTCAATTATACAAACTGCAGTAAAGAGGTGAAAATCTTACTTCAACTTTAAAGAACCAGTAAATGTAAAATTTATATTGATTTTAAATAGTGGTATCTTTTACAGATATTTATGGAAGAGTTGAAAAAAAGAGATCAGAGGTATGCTTTTGCTAATGTTAGTAGATCAAACTATATTCTTTTTACACTTCCAGTTCTACTTATTTTAATGCTTATATGCTGTGAAGTCTGTAAAAATGATTATTTTCCTTTGCTTCTATAAATAAGCACCAAAAAAAGGCAAAATGTGTCAGAGGTAACAAAATTGAATGAGTGTTTCCTGTCACTCACTGTTATTAGGTTACACTCAGAAGGGCACATATTGCAGTGCAGTTGCATGAGGGCCCCCCTGTACAGTCCTCAGGCAGCAGGGGTCCCTGCAGAAACCCGCACAGTCCTTGCCTTTTAGCTCAGGCTGTGAAATTAGGGCGCTTGCTGCAAGCTGTCAACAGAGGTCAAGCTTGCAGGCAAAGACCATGTGAGTTGCTGCATCGACCCCCGCTGGCTGAGGACTGTACGCCCTCGGAGTCCCACATACTCAGACCTGCAAGAAACCTATTAGCTTTAGGTAGAAGCGAAAGAGGGTAGAAAGAGGAAAAAGGAGAGAGGAAAGGAGAAAAAGGTCAAGGAGTAGGGCAGAAGAGCGAAAAAATGGGGAGAGATGGAGGGGGAAAGAAGAGTAAGGGGGAGAGAGAGAGAGAGAGAGAGAGAGAGAGAGAGAAGAATGGCAAAAAAAGAGAAGAGACTGGGAAAGATAAATATAGAGATTGGGGTGGGGGATTTGTCAGGGGGGAAAGCCGTTAGGTAATCTTGCACAGGGGCCCGTGCCGGTCTGTGTCTGCCACACCTGTTTGGAAGCAGTGCGTGACCTCACATTTTTACATTTGCAGTAAAGTTATAAAGCCAAGATTTTTACTGCCAGTTATGACTGCCGTAAGTGGCTTGTGGGCTTTTGAAGTAATCACATGGACCTGTGATCAGTTCTGCTAGATGTGTTTTGGTGCATAACACTGTATAACCTCTCTCAGCTCTATAACTAGGAACTAAAACCTTGTCATGGCATATCAAAATGCAATGCAATGCTTCTCTCTTACGCTGTGATTTCGTGCCAACATTATAATAAATCTGACATTACAATCACCTTGCTGCACAACTCAATGGACATTTTTCAACCAGACAAACTATAATGACAAATGTCACTGTGTAGTCAGGTAACACAAAACGCTGTAATGACCAAAGAAAGAGGACTCCATGAACACATATAATTTAAAATTATGCATAAAGACAGGCTATTGCATATTAACCAATATTTACATTAGAGTGTATGTAATCCCTCTATATTCTCCCCAGCATGCTCAACAATTTGATTTTATACAGATGTTATTAAAGATTCTGTTGCAAAGTTTTTTTGAGATCCTGTCAGTACCAGCACTTTCTCTTGCAGGCTGACAATGATAAGCTAACATTTTACAATTAGCAGCAGCGTTGTCACCCTTACATTACAACACTTCCATTTGGACTCTAGGCTGCCAGTCAGATAGACCTGATAGAAGGCCCAATGGTTTAAGGAAATCTTACAACAGGCTGACAGCTTTGCAGCTAACAAGGGAGGGAACAAGAAGTGGTGTTACTGAAACTTGGCAACAGAATTAATAAACATTATTATCTTAATAAGACTGTATACATTGAGAAACGATACCAACATATTTGGGGTTTACATACATATGAAGTACAAAAGTACAGATTGGATTTGCAAAAGTATAAATTAACGTCTCTGAGTGGGTAAATGTTTAGATGTATATGTGTAAATGCTAGTAACAGCTTTTTATATTAAGCAGTTTGTATTTTAGGATTACTGGCCCTTTAGAAATACACCTCTTTAGTTCAGATTTGTGATGTTCTTACACATATGAATTTAAGAATAACTGAAACCAAAACTGATCAGTGGATATCCAGAGGACAAAATGCCAACTATACATAGCCCCAGGAGGCACCACTGCCATGATCTGCCAGCCAGATCCCTGATGTCAGTTGGAAGCTGTAGTTACATTTTGCCCATTGAATTTGTGACAACTTGACTACAAAGTCTGGTGCATGTCAGCCTAATTATTTTAATGCTGAAGCTCTGTGGGTTTGTTTAGAGCAGAGTTTTGCTTAAGCTTCATCATAGAATCAGTTTTGGGAGGAGCTATCCTTTAATACTCATGAGATATTCTGGGCATCACCAATGTTCTACCCGTGGCGATGGTGGCGTTTAGATATGGTCGATGTAAATATCCATATGCACATCAGTCACTAGCAGTCCTAATAAAGACTCGTATTCGGGTTCAGAGAGGAATGGTGGGGTCTTCTATCTTGTAATTCTGTCTTCCTGGATCGGATAGTGAATGAGAGAGAAGAATGGATTTGCACAGGATCTTGTGTGAGGTCCATGTCAGGTCTTCACAATTATTCAATTCCAATGCCTTGGACCCTGGAAAAAACAGCTCAAACGACAACAGATGTGTTAAAGGTCAAGAAAAATTTCCTAACACGAAATGATATCTTCAGATGTCAGCAATGGTAAATCAGCATTAAGTGAACAGTGGTCGCCCAGACATGGAGGTGATCACAACAGAATGGACAGAGACAGAAACAAAATTTTTTTTTTTAACCAATTTAACTTTCTATTATATTCTAATCCCTCCTAAATTTAGCTGTGGACATCACACTCCTACTTGTCCACAGAGATGACTAAACTCCTTGTACATGCTTTTATCATCTCTCATCTGGACTATTGTAACATCCTTAAATAAATTTTCACGTGCCGGTGTGGAAGTTACGTCATCCCATCTGGCCCATCCGACCGTCATCTGGCCAAACAAGATGGCCAAAGATCGTTTCCGGGAACAAAAGAAGAAGGAAGAAGGCAGCGCCCTGTGGCGTAATGGAAATAGGCGAGTATCACGAGTTTAGCACTGCTTTAATGTTCTGTATAGTCTACTGAAGTTCCATTGCCCCTAGTAAGAACGTGTTTAAACCAAAGTTTTTCAAATTAAAGAAAGGTAATATATTGGTATTTTTTATAAATCTTAGCTTCCAAGTGCTGGCCAGCAAAGTAAGAGGCTTTCTTACAACTGGCCATGCTAAAATGCAATGAGCCAACAGGTAATTAAAGCAGGGGTTCCCTGCAGACCGTAAAGTTATTTCAAAAGTTCCCCTATATTAAAAACATCAAGAAATGCTGGCATACAGTATTTATGTCAAGCATAGCCAAGAAATCCCTCGGAGCTTGCTAAATATCTGCTGAAGCCTGCTGCACAGCTGGTAAATGTTTGACAAAGCTCAAAACAAAACATAGCCTCCGCTGGTACAATTTGTATTCACACGGTTTAGTATGCAACTGAAGGCAGCCTAGTGGGCTTTAGTCACCTAATAGTTGCTATGGTTAATATTGTGTCCATGCAGAGCTATAATGAGTGGAAGCTTAGCGTGCCTAAAGGGAACCAATCTCTGAAATCTATGCCCAAACAAACAGGCAGATGGCAGAACTAGTCACTAGTATAGTTCCTTTCCATGTTATTTTACATGACCATGTTCTAAACTGTGTCTTTGTGTTCGGGTGACCCTCTTTGAGGTTCTGAATCCTCAAGCCAAAGCCAGCAGCAAGTTACCGGCACAGCAGTGGCATCCTCAAATTTCATTCCAAAGCTTCTGAGACTACGAGGCAGCGGGGCCTAAAATAATACACTACAGATGTAAATGAGGCCATAGTTACAGGAGGGTCTAGTCACACTCATATACCAAGAAAAAGCTAATATTTTTAAGTGGAATTTAGGATAAATACAATAGCAAATTTTTACGTTTTTAAAGTCCCCTTTTAAGAGTTTCTACATTTTTACAAACTGTGTTATGCTGTTCACATACAAGTTAAAGTGAAATTAGTCCCACGCTACTCACTTATCCCTGGTTTATTGCAGGTTGTTGCTATTTCCCTTCTTTTCCTAATTGGCTGAGCTGGAATGAAGTAGTTCATTCAGTCCCAGCAAACACAGAGGGAGATGGAAAAGCAAGGTATCCTGATAAACAAAGCAATCTGCTCATGTGCAGCTCAGCTTGTTGCTAAGAACCGGGAGCAATCAGGCAAGTAAGACAGATCATTGTAGAAGGTACATTGCCTGTAATACCGACCTGCCTGAAAATTGGCTAAGTCTCTGAATGAGGAGCCATCGAGCGAAACACGCCTGGAAATGAGACAAGACCAATGAATGTCCAATTTAGTCATATGCGATATGTAAACATTGATGTTTGAAATACCTTGTTAGCATAGGAGAACTATGTTTAGCAAAGTATGTGTTTAAGTAGTAAAACTTTTTTTTATTATTGCCAAAAAATCTTTTGCTTAACTTAAGCCCTGCCTGATCATCTATTTTTCAAAGTTTACCGCTAAATTAAATATGTAATGCTGTGTCATATTCTACTTGCATTGCATAGAAAGCACAAAGACCCAGAGAATATATTTCAGAGCCAAAAATTATTAGGTATAAAATTAGGTATAAAATGCAAATATGAAGGTTTCATTAAAAACTTTAATTTAATTTGCATATTGATAGTTTGGATGTTTGGGAACCAGGTTAGCCAAAATATAAAGAGGTAAAACTTTAGCTTTTAACAGTTCATTGATGTAAGAGAAATAAATATAAAATATTCCTATAATAATTTAAAGTGAAAAACAGATCTCTGGGATGAGTAAAAAGTCTTTAGCACACGAACACGATTGAACAATTAAACAGCCAGCAATAAAATTTCACATGTAAACACCCTTGTTAGGTACAGTAAGGGTATATTTATAATTTCCTGATATTTTCTGCTCAGAAAGAACTAATAGCTAAACACCCTTTCTTTATCCTTGCACTTCACCAAAGTTGGGCATTTATTGTCAAAACTCTGCATAATACATACACAAGGGTGCTATAGTCCTGTGTAATTACAATAAATAGCTGTTTAAAAGCTGTTTAAGCTGCATCCAGAGTCCCACACATTTTTTTTCCAATGGAACTGTTTAGGCCAATACCAAAGACATATATTTAAAAAAAAAATAACAAAATTTTATTATTTTTAACATTAAAAACAGAAGTCAATCAAAATATATAAAACATAATAAAATCATGATTACAAACATTATCTCCTTACAGGGTATCCTACAAATGGGGTATTGTCTGAATAAGTTCTTTACACGTTTTGTGGAAACATCCGCTTCTTCAAGAGGGAGGAGAGAGAATCTATACCTACGGTATATTTCTCTCTAATTATATATCTATAATTCTCTCTCCTCTCCCCTAAAGAAGCGGATGTTTCCCCCAAATGCGTAGAGAACTTATTCAGACAATACCCCATTTGTAGGATACCCTGTAAGGAGAGGTTATTGTTTGTAATCATGATTTTATTATGTTTTATATATTTGGATTGACTTTTGTTTTTAATGTTAATTTTATTAACATTTTGTAATTTTTTTCTAAATATATGTCTTTGGTATTGGCCTAAAAAGTCCCATTGAAAAAAGTGTTCTTCACCATAAATTTCTGTTTTGGGTTCTTTAAGGGATGTGGCCCTAGTAAGAGAATGTTTGTAGGTGGATGTTCCTTTAAACATATGGAGGTCAAGTCTTCAGAAGTGAGGGCATTTTTGGCGGATCCTAGAGTTAGACATGACGAAGGATTAAACGGCATTAACGATAGCTCTTTAATTGCTAATTGCTTTTTTAGTGGCTTTGCCTTAAAGCAGAACTAAACCCTTGAATTCTCACTTATTCCTGTTCCATCGCAGGGCACAGCGATCTTCATTTT
Source organism: Pyxicephalus adspersus (assembly GCF_032062135.1). Lineage (NCBI taxonomy): Eukaryota > Metazoa > Chordata > Amphibia > Anura > Pyxicephalidae > Pyxicephalus > Pyxicephalus adspersus. The sequence continues at coordinate 14,124,324 of NC_092864.1, forward strand.
TCATTTCCTCCTAAAGACGATCTTTAGCAATCTTGATTGGCCGTGCAGGGTTGACGTAACTTCCACACAGGCAAACATAAATGTATTCATTCCCAGCATGCATAAGGGAAGCTGGGACTGCCAGGTTTCCCAGGCAACCAAAGCTGAGCTACGCATGCGCAGGTAAGAACTGTTATTGAAGAAGGGACATTACCTGTTCCTTTCTGCAATAACCACCTGCCTGATTGATCATGTTAAAGGAGGGACTTTAGTTCCACTTTAAAATTATTAAAGTTAAACTAGGAAAACTAGAAATTTTAGAATGAAGGTGGCAATGGCAATCTACATAATTTTTTTTAAATAACATGTGTGCTTTAAAGCAGATATCCAGTTAAAAAATAAAGTAGTTATCCAGATATCAAGTAGTAAAAAAAAAAAACAACAGCTTTTAGTATAACATTGTCCCTCCCAGAAAGTCCTTCTCCTCTGCTACCCATCATTTAATGGCTTTCTGAGGCTCGGGAAGTCATAGACACCCCCCAAAAAAAAAAATTGCACTGTTACGCCAGTCTGGACAAGGTTACTACAACGGTGCTTTTCACCATTACATACTGTAGGTATTACCAGCCACCTCTGCTGTTCCTGTTCACCAAGAAGTGGAGGAACCCACAATATTATATGATTGGTCAGAAGGCCAATAGAAAAAAAAGACATGTATACATTTATTTGATAAAAAACAACATATGGAGGGGGTTAAAGGGGCACTTAAAGGCTAAAAAAAAAAGGATAGAAATAGATCACTTCACATGTACAGATATATTTGAAGAAAAAAAAACACTGCAGATTCCTTCCAATCCATATGAGTATGCAGGTTTAAAGTAATATGCTAACTTGTACTACTTGTACCACCGAATACACAACCTGATAAATTTCAAAAATAATTGTCCTATGATAGAAATCACTTTATATAATAATAATTTGCCTTCAACACATTTAACTATTTAAAAAAATAGATGCAAAGTGCAGTAGTCCACAGCAACTAAATTCTGTATGTTTTTAGTTTTCCACAGTTAAAACAATAAATATTTGATTGCTGTGAGCTATAAGCATTGTGCACTTTAACATGAGATTTTCCATTAGGTTGATGTCTTACCTGCTTGTCTCCTGGAAGATGTCTTCTCCAAAGATGAGGGTATGCTCTGCTGGCTCCATGCTGGTACTTTTGTAAATACATTGCCAAGATGTCCTCAGTGTTGGGTGCTCGAGACTCCTGTTCCCTCCTTGTCTCTCTATCCAAGCTCCTGGCTTCATCCAAGGGCTCAGTGAACATCCACTCATTCCCTTGCAAGCTTTGAGGTTCTTCCCCAGGATCATTATTCAGCCAAGTCTGTTCTTGCATCCTCTTTTCTTCTCCTGGTTCCATAACGAGTAAGTTGTTTCCTTTTAAATGTTGCTGTACACGTGCTAAGTCTTTTACCATCAACCTTTTTCTTTCCAGACCCATCTCACTTTTTGGTGTTGGTTCTATAAACATCAACTTGTTTTCTCCCAAACTTCTCTCCACTAGATCCAGGCGTCCAGCTAACCAACTCTGATCTTCAAAATGCCTTTTTTCTTCCCCAAATTTGTTAAAGCTTAATCTGGCTCCTTCTATGTTCTCACCATTGTGAACTATCTCCTTGTCATCACCAAGATCTCTCTCCTCCTCTAGATTTCTGTAGAGCTTCTCCAGCAGAGTGCTTTTTTCTCCAGGGTCAGGGTACAGCTGGTGGTCAGTTCCTGCCCCTCTCCACAGTCCATATATTACCTCTGCTTTCTCTTTTGCCGCCTGTTGGCCAACTGGAACGTCTCTGCGCCACAAGTAAGGGGATCGCCTAACGCCAATGAGAAGTCCAGATGCTCTGCCCACAGTGTGGTACCTGGGACTGGCAGAGTGCTTGTACCACAGCGCTCCTGGTTGGGGGGTCACCAGAAGCAGGGAGCCTAAAAACCAGAAACCTGCTGGGCTTATTAGCCTACTCATATTGTGCCTGTACAACAGCTAAAAAATATGCAGCGGACTTCTTGAAAAGTGCAAAGAGGAGGTGGACTCACAGAGGTCCAGAAGAAGAAATGCAGCGAACAGAAGAAATAGAGCACAAGAGTCACTTCCCTGCACTCTGAGCATGGAGTTCTCTATCTGAGCACCCTGCTCGTCTCTTTATAAAGACACTCTGGAGGAGGGGGTAGGAGAGATGAGATCGTCACTGTTAACAGCTTATTTCTGAGACTCTAGCTCCAAGGGAGGGGGTTTGTATGTGTGTATTGGGTTAAATGTACACTTTAATATAGCTGCATGATATATTTGCTTTACTCATGTACTCATGTATTTCTGTAATTGTGGTTTAAAGTGTATATCTGTGTAAAACATAGTATACAAACTCACTGTTTGAGTGATTCAGCCAGACTATAACTGGTAAAAAAAGATCTATAAACCACTTTGGTTCAATATAATCAACTTTGAAATCGGTAGGAAATGACCCCTTTAAATCAAATTTGAACAAACTCTGGGGTCCTCTACAACATAGGTGGCGAGTTGTTTAGATTTCTCTCTATATGGAACCAATTTTTGGGGAAAGCATGCACATCTTGATACTGTTTTATATCATAAATATACTATCTATAGACATATTGGCGAACAAAGTAGCATTTATTGCAAAAGAATTTCCAAAGCAATGAGGGTTAGCAAAGTCATCACAGCAAATACAACTTTCTTTGCCGCTCCGTTTATCTAATAGAAATTCCATTTAAATGAGGAGTACTTGCTGTGAAACAGAGCATCATATTTACCTTTATATTATGCACAAGGACAAATATATATATATATATATATATATATATATATATTTATATTAATAATTTATATTTGGCCCTGAGCATAAGAAGCTATGTACAAAGCTACTGTGCTGTTTATTTAGGTCTTTTGTTAATGTGTTGTACCTTTGTTTTGTTTTACACAAATACATCTAGAAGGTGGAATCTGGAGGGAAAAAAAGCTGTTGGAGAAATTTATCCAATTTTTACCTACTCTATTCACTTAAAAATTTACCCTCAGGTAAATACATACCTATAGACATTGCAGACAATGCAGTTGCTATTGGGTCAAAGGAAGCCCAGCCTCAAAAAAAGAGAGATGATTAATCATTGAATGGTCTCTAAAGAATCACTCTGATTGCTATTTTGGACTGGGAGCCACAAACATTTCTATAAAGTCATACAGCCCACAAAGCAACAGTGCCCAAGCATAGTGGTATTAAGGCTCAGCATAAAAGTAAATCAGCTTAATAAGAGTCACAGAGGAGCCTTGTGTGCAACTTGCTGCCTGCCAGTGGGAAAAATTATTAATAAATAATAACAATGATAATATTCACATACAAGTCATATCTATCTGACCAAAAAAAGTAGTAGTTACTAAGTAGCCTCTACACCTATACCAGTGGTCCCCAACCTTTTAGAGCTCTCAGACCACTAAATCTATATGGACCACGCATGCGTGGGGAGCCGCGTGTCATTTAAAGGGGAAGAAACTTCCCCCATTGTGATGTCATGATGCCAGAACTCGCCCACCGCCCTGAGCCTGCCATCCATACGAGAGACATGGTCCACAGCTCTAATCTGGGGGTTGCACCGGCCAAAACCGCAGACCTCCGCTTGTCGGTCTCCGTGCTCTTACGGCCCAGGGCACTGGGGGTTGAGGACCCCTGCCCTATACCATCAGTGACTCAGCAGCTCAGCTTTTCTTGCTCCTACCTCCCAACAGTGATGCAGGTACAAGAACAGTGATGCAGGTACACCAGCTTCCCTCTCAGAGCAGCACAGATTATTATTAATATTATTATTATTATTATTATTATTAATAAACAAGATTTTTATAGCACCAACAAATTACGCAGTGCTGTATATTAAATAGGGGTTGCAAATGACAGACAGATACAGACAGTGACACAGGAGGAGAAGAGAACCCTGCCCCAAAGAGCTTACAATCTAGGAGGTGGGGGAAGTAACACACAATAGGAGGGGAGATATGTAGTGGTGGGAAGTAGTACGGGTTTTAAAAGTCAGAAGAAAACGGGTAGGCAGTCTAACAATTAAATGTACCAGACAACCAGCTGGCAATCTTGCTAGCCCTTGCAGTTCTTGATAGTTTCCCAGGAAATACTAAAAATAGTGAAAAATAAAAGCTAACTAAAAGCACACCACATTGTGCAAATATCATCAATTCTTTATTATAATAATAGTATATAACATATATTAATGTATATTATGACAATGCACGCAAGCTTTCAAAAAGCCTGGAACACATAATAGTTTGTATCAATGGGCTTGAGTCCATGAGGAAATGCAACTTGCTTTAAGGTGTGTTTTGAGATGAGTACTTCTGACCGGCACCCTGAGATTACAAACTTCTTTCTGTGAGCACAGTGCCTATACCATAGATGCTATGTGGCCAAATACTGTAGGTGTAAACCAGACAGACATCATTGCAAGGTGCAAGTATCTGCAGCTGACCTCCCCTCTATGACCTACATTTGATCTCCTATACAGCATTAACCTACTTTTGCATGACTTGGATTGGAAAGTAGCATTTCCTACACAAATTAAACTCCATCATCACAGACCCTCTATGTTAGCATTTTGCATGCAAAATACGTGCTTAAATCAGCTAGGACATCTACCATCCTGGACGCTTGATTTCATTGGGATCATTTATGTCATGGTAATAATCAAAGTTTTTAGCACAATGTTGTTGTTGTTTTTCTTCTTAGAAAGTTTGTAGAACTTTCTGCAGAGAACTTTTTGGCTTGTCAGATCAGTCATGCACAACCAACCTCCAATCAACGTACCTTTGTAGTGGGCAGACATATAAAATATGTGCCCACTTATCACGGTAGTTTCACACAAGGCTGATAAATACGCAAAGCTTTTTGATTGTTCCGCTAGCTCAGAAGAAAACAACAGCCAATAATTAGCCCGAATTGGTGATATTGTAATTCCCTCTATTGTGGAGCAGTTGGTGAACTCGTTAAACATCTCAACACATGTATAAAACCTCATTATCCAGTAAATAAATAGGCTTGAGATTTGTTTCCTTTAATAAAAGAAATTATCCATGCACATTAAACTTTAGAAGCAAGATAAAAGATGCCAAAGATCGGCAATAAAGCTCTTCTAATTACTCATCTTAATGGGAAGTAAATTGTGCAAAATGTCACCCATTATAACGCCAGCTCATTTAGTATCCACATCACAAACAGCTCAACTTGAATAATACAGCATACAGCGAAAAAAACCTAATATATTATGAGCTGATTGTTAGAGATGTACAAGAACTCAGGTATTTGTCCTGATGGAGGTTATATATACATTTTTTAAAAAAAGGGGTGGTTGATGTTTCCAAAAGTCAGTTTCAAGTCCTTTCTAGGCCAAGGTGACAGTACACTTTGTTCTGATATTCTGAGTGTGTGAGGTGCTGAATGATTACAAATACTTATTTCAAAACTGAAAAAAAAAAAAATAAAAAAAAAAAGAAGAACAAGGGCAAGATCACAACTGCCTTCCCCCAAGACTGTCACTTTACCAGCTGCTCAAACACTACTATGGCGGTGCTGATTCTTAGAGAACCAACATCTGAACATTTGACAGCTGGCAGCAGTACACAGTACTACTACTTCTCACTGGCGCCCTTTTTTTTCATTTCCAATGCAGCTGCCACAGAGAGAAACTACATATATAGTATACCGGAGAGGCATCGGTTCCTGACATAAGGAAACGGTAAACATGAGTTTAGCCTGATCATTGAAATGATAAGACCATCTAGCGCTGAAGCTTTCTTTGGTTTACCCTGATGGTGAGGTTGTGGTGAATTTACCTTCCTTGTGCCAGGAACCAATGCCTGTCAGGAGATGCCACTTTGCCTCCTTGCAGCAGCTCTATAGGGAATTCATAGGGGCAGCAGTGAGCGCCAGGTGAGAACCTGCCTTTAAATCAGAAAACCCTCTTAATTTCTCTGACCTTTACAGCTGCAGCCTCTGAGGAACAATTGGCCTCAAATATCACTGCTGACGCACTAAAACATTTTGAGTTTCTCAGTTCACCTGGCAGAAAAAGAAACTTGCACCATTTTTTCACTGCTGTGTACCACAATGTGTTAAAGTCTTTTTTTTATGCTAGAATTTATGTGTTTATCCCATTAAATATAACCAATGCACATAAGGTATTGTACTGAAACGCAATGGTGTTAACTAATATTTGCACATAAAAAAAACACCTGCAGATCCTGGTAGAAATCTAGTCAGCTATCAGTTACAGGTAGTCCCCATGGGTAAGGACATCCGACATATAGACCACTCCTAGAGGGGCTTCCCTGCTCCCTCGTGTGCAGGACAGAGGCTTGGAGGGGGGTGGTTTTGCATGACTTGCAGAAGAAATGTTTTGATAAACACAGCTAAGGTTGTGGGTGATCTTAGGGGGGTGAGCTGATCTGTAGCATCTTGTAACTCATTAGTGACCAAGACAAACTCTGCAGTTGTTTCTTTTTACATATCAAAACACAACTTGCTCTAGAAGGTAATGAATGTCTAGGCTCCATAACGTTTTTTTTATTTATTTTTTTTTGTTTTGTTTGTGATTAACTCACTTGCTTTGTTTGTGATTAACTCACAGTCATTTTATACAGTAACTGACACCACACTGCCTAATAATATGTTGAGACAAACATCTGTCCTAATTGCATTTATTAAAATAATGTACCTGTTCCGACTTACATACAATTTCAACTTTAGAACAAACCTACAGTCTTATCTCCTATGTAACCCTGGGGACTACCTGTACATTGTACCTCTGAGGCCAACAGGAATCCTCCTATAAATGTCAAGAAGAAAGCAGATAACTATAGTATTGTCCTGTTTCTGTTGCCCTGAAAACAGTACAGTGAGCGATTTATCACCCTTTTATGGGAATGGTGTTACTGAAAGGAGAGTAAAAATTAAGCAAATTTGGGCAATCAAATATACAAAGGTCAGTGGGTCAGCACGACAATGAGGCATTTAGCATTTTCAGTACAGGTAGCTTCTATATTATGCAAAGTTAATTTGAAGGGTAGGCTGTGTACTGTTCATACCAAAATATTCAAATTTCCCATTGCATAACATCACAAATAGTTGTTTTTGGTATTTCCAAAGAACATATAAAATTGGAGTCATTACAAGGGAGTTTACACCTGTCTACCTCAGCTAGAACAACAACACTGAGAAGACATTTGCAAGTGATATTATTTCTTTTTATTGACACAATGTTTGAGTACGTCACTATTGTTTGTGCAATTTGTAGTACACAACCGGGATGACTAAGATAATATCAGGATAGTTTCCAAGAAAAATGTATATTTTAGGAGTGGGGGAGTCAGTTTTATTTTCTTTATAGCATCTGTGATTGAAACCCTTTGAATAATAATGAGCTCACTAGGGAATAAGAAACTGTTTGTATTGCCTACTACTAATGTCAACCTTCCAAAGTTGATGTTTGTTTTTAGTGAAAAAACAGATTTAGAACTTGTTCGCACATGTGGTTGTGAAGGAGGTACAGTTACTGCTTTTCAATAACATATAATCAGTTGCTTGCAACTGCATATGCTTTGTCCATGAGGATAGGTTCACACCGGCGCTGAGGTTGCTTCCTTACACCAGGAACGGCTGCCACTCGGTAGCTCCAAAAAGTTTGAACAGGGGCAGCAATGGTACTAGTCAAATGTGCAAACGTTGGCTCTTGATACTGCACTGTGGTGAAAGTGGCTGGCAGGCCGCTGCAGGGAGCAGAGTGGAATCGCTGTAGGTCTCAAGAGGCAACTGACTATCAGCAATAGCAAGTAGTGCCTGAGAATGTGGGATCCACCGTGGCAACTCAAAAATGTCCTATCAAAACTGGCCATTGAACATTCTCTTTGTTTCAAAGAGAGATTACAAGGAAGAGCCAGTTAGTAGGCTGTCTACCGCCTGGTAACCGATGCCTTAAAGTGGACCTAAATTCAAAATATTTACTCTACATAAAAGGTTCAGCATCTTCCCTTTCTGAATGGGAGTGCAGAGCCTTCCGGGATACCTTTCACTCACAGACTCTTGGCTGCTCCTTCTGCGCATGCCTAATCTTGAAGAATTCCAGCATGGCGTAGGACAAGATGGAGAAAAGGTCCATCGCTTTCGAGGGAGCTGCAGGATTAAAGGTAAGTATGATTTTTTTTTTCTATTATTTTCACTTTAGTTCTGCTTTAACTACTCTTTACCCATCCATGTGAACAAGCCTTTGGACTCCTAATAAATATATCTCCAAAACAGACTTATTTATTTTCTTTAGGACATAATACTCTATTATTTGTTAGTATCTGCACTACTTTGTGATAATGTTTCTGAACCAGGGTTCCTCCAGATGTTGCCAAGAGTCCCTTGAACAATTTGTGCCTTTCATGTCAGTATAACCAAGGATCTTTTTGGCTATCTATAAGGCTGACATTCTTCCCACTGTGAATACCACACTAATATACTGTGAGCATTGTATATTGTTATTTTTGTCAGGGGTTCCCAAAGACCTCAAAGTTATTTCAAGGGGTCCCTCATGTTAAAAACTATTCAAGAAAAAGGCTTTATCTGCATATTTCACTAAAATGGGGCAAACAGATGGGAATAGTACTAGGATTGTAGGCCTGGACAATTAAACTAACTATATAGTCAAATGTATGTATACAGGTAGTCCGTGGGTTAAGGACATCCGACATACAGACTACTCCTAGATACGAATTGGGCTTGCCTGCTCCCTCGTGTGCAGCATGGAGGCTTGGAGGGGGGCGTTTTGCATGTCTTGCAAAATAAATCTTTTGCTAAACACAACTGAAATTGAGCTCTTCTGCAAACTCCCAATTACTAGCTGTTGTTTCTTTTTTCATATCAAAGCACAGCTTGCTCCAGAAGTTAATGAATGTCTATGCTCCATAAAGCTTTTTTTTTTTCTTTTTTGCTTTGTTTGTGATTAACTCACAATGAGAATTGTATACAGTAACTGACACCATGCTGCCTAAATATATGTTGAGACAAACATCTGTCCTAATTGCATTTATTAAAATAATGTACCTGTTCCAACTTACATACAAATTCAACTTAAGAACAAACCTGCAGTCCCTATCTCGTATGTAACCTGGGAACTACCTGTACAACCTGGGAACTACCTGTACATTTCTCCCTCCAAACTATTTTAGGCAACTGTGTTACAACAGTGGACTGGTTCTACGAAACACATCAAGGATACAGCACCACAATAAATGTGCTTTATAAGTGTTTGCAATGTATTTTAAATAACACTTTTAATCTATTGTATTGGATAAATTAAAGAATTTTGTTGAATGTCCATAAAGACATGGTTTGATGAGATTGGTCTGGAGTAATATAGGGTGATCTGAACAGAGCTCTGACCTTGACTGTAGTGAACACTTTTGGGATGAATTGGAAAGCTGACTGTGAAACAAGTCTTCTCATCTAACATCAGGACCTGATCCAGCAAATACTTTTTTGGCATAAATGCTTTGCCGTTCCAAAAATGTTCTGTTTTTTCTGCAAAGGCTAACTCGAAATTACTGCCCTTAATTTTTGGATGCAATGTCCAATGAATTCCTTACAGAATGATGGCTAGATACCGACAAACTTTGGCTACAGAGAGTATACTAAAGATGAGTTAATGTATACCTGCTGTATCATGTCATCATTTCAACAAGGCTTCAGTTTTAAACTTTTTTAAATTTAATCAATTGACTGGTCTTTGTGACTTAGCATATCAAAAAGCTACATAGGAAATCATCTTTAAAAAGTTATGATGTTTATCTTAAAAAGAATGTTACTTGTATGCTTTAAAGTACTTTCACATATAAATATGTAAAGATAGAGTTATGTTTCATCTCTGTTAGCTATGGGCTGACAACACAGAACATTTTTGTGGAGTGGTGTCAGCTCTGCCCAGATGTCTTTTGCTAAACTTCTAAGCTCCTCTGTTCTCTGCAGCATAGTGACTAATTGTTCCGTTGACCAAGACTGGACAAGGAACAGAGAATTATTATTGCTCACACAGGATCTGTGCAAAGAACATGAATTCACAGGTATGTATTTCTGAAATAAGAGAAAATTGTTTTTGTACTTATCTAACAGATACAGCTAAATGCTTTCAATTGTATATTTGCTGGCCAAAAGGGAAATAGGAAAAATGTATTGTTCAACACTTTAGATAAGTTGCAATTGAATCTAGAGAGCCATGTGAGCTTTCAAGTTATTATTCTGCATTTGTAGCACTTTATTATTAGCTGACGTATATCACTAGATATTGTTGTAGGTTGCCAGTTCTGTACACCAAACCAGTTATGTAAATCAGGGTTTTGCAGTATAATACGGATGTCTGGAAGGGTTAAGGAACATGAAATTATATAATTCAGTGTTCTATTATTGTTAAACCCAGCAAAATACACTCTCTCAGCTTGACTCCTGCCTTCTGCGAGGTGCAGGCGCATTGCCCACTTGAAGGGATTAGACACAGCCATCGTTCCGCTGTTAATATGATTATTATGTAATTGACCCATCTTTCTAAAGAGCTGAAGACACTTGCCTTTTGACAGAAAAGAAAAAGAGTAGTAATATGAGGTAAACCTTTGTAACATACATCAAAGTCTGGTTTTACTGAGTAAGTGTGGTTTTATTAAATGCCAAACCCCAGAGATACAACATACCACTTAACATTTGGAGACAATCGGGTGTGCTGTGTTCACTTGTGTTTCTCTCAGATATGACTGAAAAAAAAATTGGCATGTAAAGCAGTCTCCATATAAGTTTTTTAAGTGCACCTAAACCCTCTACTGTTTTCTTAAAAGATTTCCACTGAACCCTGGCAGCCGGTGCTGGAGAAGGGTGGAAGGGACTGAGCAAGATTTTGCACTGTAATTTCCTGAGGATAAAGCATGCTTTCAATATAAAAAGGCTATGGGCTAAGCATTGGATGATTATTAACTATTAGGGCTAATAAATCTGACATATAAACAGCTATAGCAGCAGCAAGGATGACAATGCTGCAGTGCCTCCAGTGCAAAAGTAAAAGACTTTTCACCCTATCAAATGAAGAACAATAGTACCTTGGTATAAGTCCGGTTTGGAATAAGTCCAACTTGATATAAGTCCTGTTTGGACACGAAAAATTTTGGTTGGTATACAACTTTTGTGCTAGAACTTGTATGGGTCAAAATAAGTCATAACACCTCGCACTACCCTAATTTACGTCTCTCGAGACAAAGCCAC
>NC_092864.1:14136406-14155037 GCF_032062135.1 Pyxicephalus adspersus
ATTTTATCATTTACTTTTAGATAGCACCAACATATTATACAGCACAGTTCAGAGTACATAGTCCTAATTATATCACTAACTGTTCCTCAGTGGAGCTCACAATATAATTCCCCTGCCTTAGTCATATGTCATTAATAAAAGACAATTTCAAGGGGAAGCCAATTAACCTAACAGCATGTTTATGGGATTTGGGTCTAAACCGGAGTGCCCGGAGGAAACCCATGCATAGACGGGGAAAACATACAAACTCCATGTGGATAGTGTCCTGGCCGAGATTCCAACCTGGGACCGAGCCAACCATACAAGTCTCAGGTGGTATTTCTGTTTCAATGTTTTTTTAATACAATATTATTAGAGTAGAAAACATTCTAGCATTAAACATTCCAGGCTACCCAATAATACCACATCAAAATGAAGACAGATTAAAAATGGTTTATCAATAGGGATTGTTTAAACACCTGAGAAAGGCCCACTGGTTCAAAGGCCTCAGGTGGTATTTCATTGCAGAGTATCTACATGAATAGGACAAGTCTGAATAAAGAAATTGCCATCAATATATAATAAAAAACACTTGTCTTAGGAGACATATAAAGATGTTTCTGTGCTATTTATTTAAGAAGCAAGTAAACAGTTTACGGAGATTCCCCTTCCAATTATTCATTATTCATTTACAATCATATCATTATTTTCGCTTACAAAAAAATCTTCAAACCACCTATTAGCTATATGCTAGTGAACTCAGCTGCTACACTCACTTTCCTTTTGCTCCAGAAGGGTCTCTACATATCTTTTAGGCTGTATAAGGTACACACAATGCATCTAGGCACTAATTAAACTCCAAATCATACCTAAAAGTGGACCAATACCTCAAGCATGTAAACCTAGTAGTAGCTTTACCTTCTGCTCCATCCAAATTTACAGCATAAGCATAATAAATGGAGTTTATACTGATAAGTAAATGCTGACTTCCTAGCTGCTGAAGTATGCAGAAAACAGTGATGGATGGTAGTGTTGGTCGAATATCTCACTATTCGATTCGAAAGCTATTCACTCAAATAGTGAGATAATGTTCGGGTGATAGAATGGCGAATTGGAACACCATTGAAGTCAATAGTGGGAGAATTCGGGTTATTTTTATGGACTAATAAGGGCTGCAAGAGCAATGAGATTGCTATTGCAGCCCTTTACTAGTTGTATGTGTTCCTGGATAGAGTTTCTCTATCCAAGAACACAGGGCACTAGATGTGATGAATGAGGAAACTTGTCCCCATTCAACCTTCAGTGCCTCGGGTCCGCCTGCAGTCACAGATGTGACCGTGGGAACTGAACTGCAGATAAACTCTGCAGTTCCACTACCATCCCCAGGGCACTACAGGTTAATTAACCCTGGGGATCACACACTCTTCTCAATGATTGCCATTTTTGGTTTGAATATAAGAACAACCCGAATTCGAACACCAACACTAATGGATGGGATGTATAGGCTGTAAGAAACAGTCCTGCTGTTTGGTCTGTTTGTCCTGAACACCCCTAGCCATTTAAACTACTGTAATTGTATTGTTTGTTTGAGGTGAAGTTATAGCTTACGGTACCACATCCCCTTTATTCTTTAGATACTTTTTAAAAAATTGAGATATATTCATGGATTTTTTCAGGTACCTATATTCAAGATGATTCCTTTTTCATAAAACATATTTTGTTTGAGACAAGTTTAAGAAGAAAGTCATTTGTACATTTGATGTTACACAACCATTAAAACCCCCATCTGTTCTTGACGCGTTTCACATTACCAGCTTCATCAGAAGAACTCTTTATGGGAGATTTCATCATGGCTTTAGACAAGAATAGTCTTGAATGAAGGTACCGAAAAAGTCCCATAAATATAAATTCTCCATTTTTGGAAAATTAAAAAGTAACTAAAACAACTGTGCTTGGTAGCAGCTGTCGGGCTCCATCATATACTGGTCATTCTAATAGCACTGTAAGCCAAAACACCCTGTTCAAGGCAGCTCTAGTGTTGTTTAGTTCTTAAGCCTGGTGTAACTTAGTTGCCAGTATATTCCTATGTTCCCCTATGCCTGGAAGTTGACCACTTAGTTCATATTAAAACTGTAAAATAATAAAACAAAGAATCTGCAATACACAATTCAGCAGCGTTCAGCCTTTCACTCAGAAAGGACAGTAAGCTTGGCTCAGTGGTTAGCACTCAGGCCTTTGCAACACTAGGATCCCAGGTTCAAAACTCGTCCAGGACACTATCTGCATGGCGTTTTTGTATGTTCTCCCTGTGTTCGTGTGCATTTCCCCACACATCCTATACACATGCAGTTAGGTAATTAACTTCCCTTAAAATTGACCTTAGACTGTGTTAATGACTTATGACTAGGGTAGGAACATTAGATTGTGAGCTCTTTTTAGGAACAGTTAGTGACAAAACTACTTTGTAAAGATGCATAATATGTCAATGCCCTATAAATACAAGTTAATAATAATAATGCTTTCCTTTAGATCCGAATATACTGGTGTAGAAGTCACTGGATCTGTCTGCTGGGGAGCTAACATTTTAAGTCTGAGGACAGCACGTCAGCCTCTATATCAATCTTGTTACCCATTTACTTTAAATGTTGCATGTTTATATGTCATTTTAGGGCAACAAACATGTCCACTTAACTTCTGTTACCCCACTGCTTATATTCACCTTGCATTTGCTTCCACCAGCAGGTGCAATAGTCCAGTCAAAATTAATGCAGTTTAACCTAACCCGACCTGATGCCCCATAGAAGTCTATAGGGCTGTAATGCACAGCCACATCTACTGTGGTGTTAGAATGTAAACAAACAGCATTGCACTGTACCTATCGAGGAGCAGCATTGTCACCGTAAAACAGTCAGCTTATTAGGACTACAGAATACCACCACATTTTCCATAATATGGGTAAGATTCGCTGTAATCCACAAAAAAATACAGAAAACAAGAAAAAACTGATAACAGTTAGCACTTACAGAGAGCACAGAATATCATCTGTAAGATTTCTGCAGGACTAACAGTTATTTTTTGCACTTATCCAATAGATATAACAAATGCTTTAAATGGTATATTAAACGGACAAAAAAGGAGTAACTGAAAGAAGTTCATTGTGAGGGTTTTACACTGTTAGTTCTGTCATTGTGTTATTCTTTACAATATCACTTAATCAAACTAAAGGGTAAATATTTGATCACTGGCAGCGTAATGCAGCAATAAGATGTATGGTCTCCATTTGTGTAGACACTAATGGTCGCATACAGCGCAGAATATAAAATGTTCTTGCGATTCATACTATGTAATTCACAGGTCCTCAGAATTAATACGTTTGTTCTAGTACTTTCCAATAAATGAGGCAATGTGCAAAATGATTGCCTGTCGCGTTGTTCCACAAGACAGGTTTGTAACTGCTAAACGGGATCATGTGCTGCTGAAAATACGAGCGTTTTCTCAGGAGCCATTAGTTAAATGACACATTGAAAGTTACAAGGCAGAAAATAAGTGATGCTATTACTGTGCATAGATATGACTGAGTCTGTGACTCATCCATAAATATTCCTCTGAAATATTATATTACGGGTTCATCCTTGCCTTTTCCACGTGTGCAGCAATAGGAAATGTGCTCTGGGTCCTAACCCAGGTAATCTCTAGGTAATTTCTCTTCTGCAAATACCCTTCTTACCTGCTTGATTACTCCATGTACCTCTCAGGATACCCGGCAATCCCGGCTTTCCCTGCTCGTGCCGGGAATGAATGAATTCCTGCGCAGGGTCAAGTGATGTCATCTCACCCCAAACAATCAAGATGGCCAAAGATCATCTCCAGGAAGAGAAGAAGATCAAAGCGTCCTGTGAGGTAAGGAGGACAAGTGAGTACTGAGGGTTTAGTTCTGCTTTAAAGCTAAGCTCCGGGCTGATAAAAAGGTCATGCTTCCCTGTAGTTATTAAAACATCATTAAATTCCAAGATCTGAATATGATTGGCACCCTGAACTTTATACTTGGTAGCACACCCTTCGGAAAAACTAACTGTTGTTATGGCATTCT
Organism: Pyxicephalus adspersus; assembly: GCF_032062135.1. NCBI lineage: Eukaryota > Metazoa > Chordata > Amphibia > Anura > Pyxicephalidae > Pyxicephalus > Pyxicephalus adspersus. Next base: position 14,140,476 of record NC_092864.1, read on the forward strand.
GTAACAATCAATGAGTCTTTTTTATCTCTTTAATTGAATTTTGCACCACTCTTCCTTTGCCAGCTGCTCCGGGTCTCTCAGATTTTAAGGGTTTCTTCTCCCAACTGCTGGTTTTAGATTCCTCCATAGGTACTTTATAGGATTTAGATCTGGACTCATTGGTCACTTAAGAACTCTCCAGTGTGTTGTCTTAAACAATTTCAGGGTGATTTTTGAAGTATGCTTTGGGTAATTGTCCAGGTGTAACCCAGCTTTTTGACACTGGGCACTACATTGCACCCCAGAATTTTTTGGCAGATTTTATAAAACCATGCAGTCAAGATTACCAGTGCCTGAAGCAGCAAAGCAACCTCAAAACATCACTGAATCACCTCCATGTTTACCTATAGGGGCCTCGTTCTTTTCTTTGAAGGCTTCTTTTTGTTTTCTGTAAACAGTTGAAAGATGTGTGTTACCGAAAAACTGTATTTTTGTCTCATCTGCCCCAAGGACATTCTCCCAGAAGGATTGTGGCTTCCACAGGGGAGTTTTAGCAAACTCCAATCTGGCTTGTTTATGTTTCTGTGTCAGCAGTGGGTTCCTCGTGGGTCTCCTGCCATAGAGTCCTTTTTTATTCAGATGGCGACGGATAGTGCGAGCCGACACTGTTGTAACAGGTGCCTGCAGGTCAGCTTGAATTTGTTTGGAAGTTGGTAAAGGTTTTTTATTCACCATTCAAACAATTCTTTGTTGTAACATATCATGAATCTTTCTGTTTTTTTTCTGGCATGAATGCAAGGGTGCCAATATTTTGGCCAGAACTGTATATGAATGTGTTTCTTTCATGATATATATATATATATATATATATATATATATATATGTCACCTTCTTTGCATTGTTCACATATTTCCTTTGTAGATGTTAATATATGGGGTATCTATTACACACTTATCTTGTACACTGACCATCTTTTTACTTACCTGTATTTTATTTTTTCTTAGAAATAGGATCACATTCTCTTTTTTATGGGCTGGATCACTCTTTTTAAGTACACACATTCTAACAATTACCTAGTGTAGAGAATAAATCTGGAGTTATAACTCCACCATGGGACTTTCCAGGCCAATAACCACAAATTTACTTAGCTTATGTAAATATTAAATGTTTATAAATTTTATTGAAACAGTTATTAAAATATGTGATACATTTAAAACTTAGACTAAAAATGTGCAAACCCTATAATATTCCTGTTAGGGTCATCCTGCTTGGGTGTTCCCTCTGTATCGACGTGTTTCATGGATAAGTTCTGCTTCTTCAGGAAATGTAACAGAAATATCTACAATCAAAACAATGCATATTTTTATATCATATTTATCATTTACTGATATTATTCATAATTATTGCAATGGGTTTAACAAATCATATATACATTTATTTGGAAGCATTACCTCCCAAGCTAGTCAACTAGTTGACAATTACTTGAAACCTTTTGTATTGAGTCTACCATCGTATCTAAAGGATACGCCATAACTCCTAAAAGTCTTAAAAGGGTTAAATGTACCAAAATATTGCTACTTAGTAGCAGTGGACATCGAAGCACTTTATTAAAGTATACCCCATGACAAGGGGGTGTCCACAGTTAAGGAATTTATAAGTACAACTAGCCAACAAGTCGAGAAACAAAATGAGTTTATTCTATCCCTACTGAAATATATTCTTACTAGAAATGTATTTGTTTTCAGCTCAGAGACCTACCTCCAGGTACTGGGCCTGGCGATGGGAACATGCTGTGCCCCGAGCTACGCCAATCTGTACCTGGGGGGTTGGGAAAGAAAGATCATGACAGAGGAGTCCCTCTCAATTTACTTTTGCCATGTATTATTATGGCTGAGGTACATTGATGATTATCTTTTATAGCTAGCAATCTATCCATTACATGTCTCGATAGTGAGATCAGTTCAACCCTGATTTGACAGTATCTTCAAAGCTTTTTTGTAAATCCATCATGGGAAATACAATCCTGTGGGCTAATATTGCACCCTGAAGCTTTAAAAAGAAGAATCCCATATTCTCAATATCTAAGAGTTAGGAGTAGTAGCTACCTAAGACACAGAATTTGAATATGCAGCAAAGGATCTTTATAAGAGAATATTAGAATGGGGACACAAGAGAACTACGCTAAAGAAAGCATATCATAAATTAAAAAAACAAGGGCGTACGCAAATACTATTTTCGTCAAAAAAAAAAAGGAAAAGAGAAAGTTGAACCTCTTAGGATCATCACACAATATTCTGAACATTACTTACTAAGGGACATCTGTAGACAATTCTGGCCCATTCTTACCTCTAATCCATCAATAAGTAAACATAAAAACAAATATACACAACTAACATTTAGAAAGTTACCCTCCTTGAGTGATAAACTTGTACATAGCCACTATGGAAACAAGAGAAATTAGAATAGTGTTAAAATCGAAGGAGAGATCAATGCAATCAATGCCCCTGGATATATAAAGAAGGAAACAGTATACCGATACCCATAGATATCAAACCTAATTTGAAACAAAAAGTAGACTGCAGAACTGGAGGAGTGATTTATTTAGCATTTTGTGGATGTTGATGCTTCTATGTAAGCAAAACCAGAAGAGAAAAAGGGTATATGAACATCTATACACTATAAGAAATGGTAAAATAATCACTCCATTAAGCCTGCATATGGGAACATGCCACGTTGATACTAATGAATTAAAATTTCTGGTTGTGGAACAGGTTCCCCAAGACCCAAGAGGGGGTAATTAGGAGAAATGTTTATTACAAAAGGAAACCAAGTCGATATATCTATTAAAGGAGGTGAAATATCCAGGTTTAAATGAGATGTTAAATTTCCAACTTTTCCTATAAAAATTTGATTTGGGGATTTTTTTTTCATTTTTTTTTCTCCTCATGAATCAATGTATGCAAAAAATGGGAATGATTTCTCACATGATTTATTTTAAATGAAGTTTAATTAAAGATACTATTTTGACATTGCACAAAGAAATGCACTATATATATATATATATATATATATGCGGGGCAGGTAAAAACGTTTTTAGGCCATTTTTTTAGCACAATTGGTATATTTGAATATTGAATTTTTTTTTGCCAATTGGAAATAGCACTATAGGTTAATAATCACATACAAATGTCGCAGCAGGATAAAGACAATTTCAAACAAAGACAACTGTGAATAGGTACAATTGGTGACTATGTATTTATCTTTAGATCTTAGTAAGCATTTGAAAAGAATCGTTGGAAACCTTTCCTACTTTGCTGTCTCTGTACATTACCACCTAGTATAGGTGAGACTTGATGTGTGTCAAACACCAGGTACATGCATATCCAAATTGATTAAATGTATATATGGGGTGTTAAACCCATAGCAATAATTATAATTAATATCAGTAAAAGATAAAGATGATATAAAAATATGTATTGTTTTGATTGTAGATATTCCGGTTACATTTCCTGAAGAAGCAGAACTTATCCGTGAAACGTGTCAATACAGAGAAAGAAGACCAAAGCAGGGTGACCCTAACAGGAAAATTATAGGGTTTGCACATTTTTAATCTAAGTTTTAAATGTATTCACATATTTTAATAATTGTTAAAATAAAATTTATAAACCTTTAATATTTGTATAAGCTATGTAAATTTGTGGTTATTGACCTGGAAAGTCCCATGGTGGAGTTATAACTCCAGATTCATTCTCTATTTGCTGTTTTATTGTGGATGTAGCCTGAATATATGAGATAAGGTGGATATTCTGAAAATTACTTAGTGTAGCCAAAAGATAGTAAGTGCTATATATTGAATGATATAGTAAAGTTTAGAGACGTATCCGTAACCTTGACCACAACTTATTCTTAAACTGCCTTAAGTCCCTAGCCCCCACTCTCTCTAAAATAACCCTTCCAGATAAAGCTGCCACTCAGTTCAACCACATTCTTTTTTTGGCTTTGGATAAAGTTGCCTCTGCCACCTTCCGCTACCCCCGTCCTGCAAACCCCCGTCCCTGGCACAACAATCACACCAAACATCTACAAATGTACACATTCGTGCAGCAGAGGGTAGGAGGAGGAAATCTGGCCTCAGCGCCAACTTCATGGACTACAAAGCCAGACTACAACAGTTTAACACTGAGCTCAGTGTCACCAAGCAAAATTATTTATCCATTGTCATTTCCTCTCAAGCTTCCAACTCACACAGCCTCTTCCCAACAATTGATTCCCTCCTAAACCGCACACCTTTTCCCCCAAAAGCATAGCCACCTACTTTAGAGATACCATTGACAAAATCAGACATGATGTCTCTGCTCACCGGGCCACTCCAACCATATCCACCCCTTTTACCTGTAAATCATCCCTTGCATCTCTCTTCCTGCTACTGTGGATAAAGCCTCTTTTCTCTCTTCATCTACATCTACTACCTGTACGCTTGACCCAATTCCCTCTGATCTACCTCTGATCCCTCTGTTCTGTGCCCATTCCTCCACACTGGCCCCCTCACTAACTGAATTATTCAACCTTTTTGCCTACTGGTATCTACCACTCCTCTTTCAAACATGCCATTATTCTCCCTAACCTGAAGAAACCCTCACTAGACCCCTCCATACTTTCTAGCTACCATCCTATCTCCCTTCTCCCATGTTTCCAAACTTTAGCGCCTTGTCTATAAAAGATTTACAGATTACCCGAGCACCAACTCTCTCTCAACTCTCTCCTTGACCCTTTCCAGTCTGGCTTTTAAGTTGCCCATTCCACCAAAACAGCCCTTACTAAAGTTGCCAACGACCTCCACAGAGCTAAGTCACATGGCAATTTTTCCCTCCTTCTTCTCCTTGATGTTTCCCCTGCCTTTAAAACTGTTGATCACATCCTTCAAATATAAATCATGTGCTCTCTTGGTTTGCTTCCTATCTGTCTGACCTCTCCTTTCAAGTTTCCTTCAATGGTAATTTCTCCTCGCCCTCTCTCCTCCCTGTTGGTTTTCCCCAGGGGTCAGACTTTGGACCGGTTCTCTTTTCTCTGTACACCTCCTCTCTCGGTAGTCTCATACCCTCCTTTGGTTTACAGTACCATCTGTATGCTGATGACACTTCTATCTATCTGTCCACCCCTGACTTGTTTCCCTCAGACCTGGATAAGGTTTCATTCTGGCTGTCAGCCATCTCATCGTGGATGTCTGACCTAAAACTGTAAAAAACAAAACTCATCATCATCCCCCCCTCAAATTCCAAATCTCCCCGACATACTCCTAACTGTTATAACACTCCCAGGCATGTTGTCTTGGCGTCACCTTTGACTCTGCCCTCTCATTTACCCCCCATATTCCGAACATTTCCAGGTCCTGTCACTTTCACCTATGCAACATCTCCAAAATCCGCCCCTACCTGTCCCCAGAGACCACCAAACTTTTTGTACATGCTCTTATCATCTCTTGTCTGGACTACTGTAACCTCCTCCTCTCTGGTATTCCACGAACCCCACTCTCTTCTCTACAATCTATGATGAATGCTGCAGCCAGACTCATCCATCCTTCCCATCGCTCCTCTTCTGCTGAAACTCTTTGTAGTTTTCTTCATTGGCTTCCATTTTACCTTAGAATCAAATTGAAGCTCCTGTGCTTTGCCATCAAATCCTTCCTCAGTTCTTGTCTCACTTACCTTACTGACCTGATAGAAAAATAGTCCCCTAGCCACCCTCTTCGCTCTTCCAATGACCTACTAATGACTTCCTCACTCATAACCTCATCACACGCACGGCTCCAAGACTTTTGTCTCTGGAATGGTCTTCCTCATCCTATTCGGCTCACTCCTACTTTCTGCTCATATAAAAGAGCCATCAAAATCCATTTTTTCAAACTTGCCTACCCGTCTTCTTCTGTCATTTAAAACCCTACTTCAACTAATTACAAATCTCCCCTCCTACTGTGTGTTACTTCCCCCCACCTCTGATTGTACACTCTTTGGGTCGGGGTCCTCTCCTGCCTGTGTCTGTCTGTCATTTGCCACCCGATGTAAAATATGTTGGCTCCATATAAATCCTGTTTATTAATATTATATCCGAGTATTTAGCGGTTTGTTTAGTGATTATGGGAAGTATATGAGGTGGATTATACAAAATTGGCATAAAAGTGGTGTATTATCCAAGTATTAAAGAGTTTTGAAGTGTCTTCTTATGGCCACCTGCGGCTTGGGCTATAGCATGCTAAACAACTAGAGTTGCCTCTTCAACCCACCTGCACCCTCTTCTTCTTAAGCACTACATTATGCCAATCTGACTGATCTGATCTGCAACGTACGTCACATATGGACATGGTAATATGGACATAAAACCCTTATCTAGCTCTTTTTGTGACAAAAACAGATACTCCCCAAGAATTACTTTCATTGTATTTTACGCAAGAAGTCATATTAATAGTATTGTCTCCAACACTATCATTTTGTTAGATTTCTCAAGAGGGACATAAATAAGTCTCATACTGTGAGTCAGGAGGCGTGTACAGTACTGAGCAACGTGACGGCATGTTCTGTACTCACACATGCTGACCGCATCAGAAGAAAAAAGTGAATTTAATTTTTTTTTTTGTTTCCCAAATTTTTTATTTGCTTCCTGTTCTAATGACACCAAAACATTTTTGTGCACTGAACTGTCTGTTATTCATCCACACGTCTCATAGATTACAAAAGAGGTTGGAGACAGTGTCACTGGTTCAATAGTGGTTTTTCTAGAACTATAAATAGAGAACATGGGAGAACCCTTGAAATTACTTTCAGATTTTCAGGGAACCCCTGCTTTAATTACCACAGTATATCCACAGCTCATAGTACAATGGTCAGTGAGAAGAATGTATCTTACATTGCTGGCCAGTGGGAAGAATGGAACCCTTACAGATAGCCAAAAAGATCATTAGTGTCACCTAAAGACTGACCTGAGGGGCACAAATTGCTCAAGGAACTCCAGCAACCTCTGGAGGAAACCTAGTTGAGAAACACTGGTTTAAAAAGTCCTAAAACCTCCTAATGGTCACAATAATTAACCTTTAAAAGTTTATAAAAACACAGCTTGCTACAAATATGTAGAGAAGGCATGTTAAGGTGCCACCTCCTAATTTATTATACTTGTGTTGCCCCTGCTAAAGCTCCCCAAAAACCCCCTGCAAATACCAACTGTGTAAAGGTCAGGATTGCTTTGGGATTGACCCACTCTCTATTCAAGGGACTTGAAGTGAATTATTGAATGATAGGACAGAGATGGTAAGGGGATGCCCCATACCTGGATGTTTGAGTTTTTATGTGGGTCCAATAATGGGTAATATAGGATGCAAGACTGCAAAAAATTTCTTTCACATAAGAAAACAGATGCAGCTCTGCAGTACCAAATATAACTCTTCAGACAAAAGTTTGAGGCAGATTTATTAAAGTTCTTCAAGACCGGAGAAGATAGACTATTAAGGGTGAACCTGGGTGATCTGGCAGCACTGGTCCTCTTCTGGAATGAATGGTGTCATTCACCACACTCCTTGTAAGCCCCGAGAGTCAATGACAAACACCCTGAGCTACAGAAGGCAGAAACATTATGATGTGAGGTCAATTCCTTCAGTGCTTAGGATAGCCCAACCCCCCAAAAAAAGAGTAGTGGCCACTTTACAATCCCAGTTGTGGGTTCATTTCCCTAGCTGCTTCACCTGGTTTCTTTTTGCATGAAAAAATAAATAAGCCACTGGCCTTAAAACAAAATATCGGCTTAGGGTGAAGTTTGTCTTTAATGGAAAGAAGAACCAGTAATTGAGGATGATTCCCTTTTTGCCACAAACATTAATTTAATGTGTTCAGCCACTTGATAGTCTCGGCTCTGCACTTTCATCAAGTAAGCTCCATTTTTCCCCAAACTGCAGACGGGGGCTATTAGTCCCCGGCTGTCAGTGTTTGTGTGGTGTAGCAGCTCTTCTGATACGACCATTAGTTCTGCACAACCTCAGCTCATTTCATGCTAATTGCACTTTGTGATGGGTGATGTGCTAATTTTGACATGAAGTCCCATTTTATATCACAACTAATGCTGAGAGAGGAGGAAGGGTGATTTTACGGAGTAATTACCTAGAGCATCTTTCGTCACTCCTGATGAATCTGTCCTCTCCAGTGTTTTCCCCTACGCCTCCGCTCCATACTATATTGTATCATTAAAGGACACAACAAAACATTCGGTGCTAAGCTGTTGTTTTTTGTCTCTGTACACTCTATGACCAGGATTTTAGAAGAAATTTCTCCGCAGACAATAAGCTAGACATCTGCCATCCTTGCATTGGTATATCATTTGGACCTGCCCTAAATACACTGATGTGACATTTTTTTTTCTTCCAGTGCCTGTTCATATAAACATAATAGTATAACATTATACCAACTTTGCAAGTAAGGCAGAAATGCTCATTGTTACCCTCAAGCTCAAATTAGGTTTTAGTACTTGGGTACACATACAGTTTTTTTTTCCATGAAAGAGAAGAACCATAATATTCTTCTCTCTAGTGGTCTGTGTTTTTGACAATCATGACTTCGCTACGCTACGAGTGTTGCATTCTTGTGTCCCCAACCATGTGTTTTCTTTTCTTTGACCACCTACATCACTGTCGAGTCCTATAGTGACACTGAAAGGAGCCACAGAATGTGATGTGGGCATCTGAAAAATCTTTTGGAAGTTGCTGTTCTGAAACAAAGGGATGATAGGAAAGATGGGATGTCATAAAGCTCATAGTGGCTCTTATAGACTTCCCCAGGATCCCCAAATCCCAAAGACCTTGGGCTGGAAATATCAGCACTACCACCTGCTTTATTCACTACTGATTTCTCAATACACAAGGCGGTCTAGTTGACTAATAATAAGGAGCTGCAGGTGGAGAACTCCAACTTTGCAGCTGAACTCATCATTTACATAGGACTGCCTGAAATTATCTGGTATTAGTGGTTAAACACAGCAGCAGGGATGCCGAAGGTAAGTATTTCTATACCAGAAGGGGTTGCGATGGGCTTCTTGAACAATTTTTGATTTTCAGGTCAGTTGGCCATCTGTAAGGGTGGAATTCTTCTTGCTGGCCAGGAATGTAAGAGCCATTTTTCCAAATGACCACCACACAAATGTACTGTGGATATAGTAATTATAGTCAGGGTTTCCTGAAGACCTGAAACTTATTTCAAGGGTTTCTCCGTGTTAAAAAGGAAATCTTTTGTGATTGTTTCCAGTGACAGATGAATGAACGAGTGCTGTATATACAGCACTGCTCTGTTTAATAGAGAGGGGAAGGGGAGGATGAGCGATCCTGATTGGTCACAATGGCAGATTGATAAACAATGTCTAGGAACCACTGTACACAGCTTAAGAGAACCTGTTGCCTTGCTGTGTATCATAATTAGGAGAAAAGCCTAGGGAGATTGAACTGCTTCCCTATAGACACAGTACGGTGGGTGTGTTGCTGTCAAAATCGCTTAACCTCCCTGGCGGTATTCCCGAATGTTGCTCAGGGTTAACTTTCAGTGCCAAAAGCGGTAACCCTGAGCCACACTTGGGGTGGAATTGCCAGGGAGTTTTAAAGTCCTACCTGGTTCCCACATCCCAGCAGCGTCCTCTAGCGATACCCGCGGCGGCGCCCAACGATGCTCGGCATCTGCTTCCCCTGGCAATGTCGGCCGGCATCTGCTTCCTCTGGCAATGTCGGCCGGCATCTGCTTCCTCGGCGCGTGAACGTTGGGGACACGAGGCCAAGGGAAGCAGATGCCGGCCGGGCATCTGCTCGCAAGCCTTAGGCAGGAGGGCGGGACCAGGCGGGAAATTTGAAATATTGAGTATTTTTAAATGTACCGCTTTTACATTTAAAAATACTCATTATTCAGACCACCAAGGAGGTGAATGTAAAGGAAAAAAAAGTCTTGCGGAAATGATCTAAGCTTAAAAAAAACTCAAACAGCCACCACATCTAAAGACTAGTAAGCTGCGATGTATTACAATTTTGTGATTGAGTTTTAAGTATATATCTATTTAAACCGTACAAAATGTACCTGGAAGTTTTGTTTTTATCTTCATACCCTAATTATACACTTGATTGCATTGTTCATGCAAACGATTCAGGGCAAGCAGTCACACTACAGAATGACATTTTTACAATCTGACACTTCCGGTGTACCAAGCTTGATTACTGATGCGCTATTATAAATTCAGTTTGTACGTAAGAAATGTCATGATTCCCCCTGACTCATTATACACATTTGTGTTTTTATTCAGCAAGAGCCTCATTTTCTTGTTACTCTAGCGTATGTATGACAGGAAGGACTGTCAGGATTCGATATGACTGAGTAGTTAAATAATTATCTGAAGAACAGATGTGTCAGGAATTAGCGATGTCTTACACTATAGACAATATTATCACATTGCAGTTGTTTGAAAAACTCTCTACTGGTTACTTTATTATTTAGGATAAATTAAACAGAAAGAAAAATGTTGCTGGAATTTGACAGAGCAGATATGCTATGATAACGGTTTATGGTTTATTAACTACAGGCTCAAAACTTATTTGACACACATATTAGGAGTCCTTATCTATTTAAAGTAGATACAAAACACTTTTCATCCTTTGTTACATCTTGGTGCATCTGATCTCTGCAACCTTTTTGCTGCCACTTTCAGTGTACATGTACCAAACAAAGGCAAGGTGACAACAGTGGACCATGCCTGTGTAATTATACATTGATCAGGCTACTTGTAGGCTCCACCATAAGCCAAATCAATACAAGGCAGGAAAACATCTGGAAAGTAGGGATTGAGTGTTGTCACCTTAATCATCATGAGCCTGAATGGACCCTTGGGCCAGCGTTACCAGGTAAAGTTTTATTAAAATGGCTTGGAAAACATGGAAAGGACTTGAACATGTTAAATCTTTATGGGATTTTAGTGACTTGGTTTATGTATACTTTAGAGTGCAATATAAAAACTATGTTAAGGATTAATACACACCTTAAATTTTCACCCCTGGAAATGATCTTTCATGATTTCCAGTAACATTTTGTTCTATGGAGAGAAACGGGAGGAGGATAAGTGGCACTCTTCTACTCCCTTAGCTTGACTTGCATAGCAGTAGTTGCCGATCATCGTTCATGGATGTGCTGTGAGGGTGACTGCTGTTCACATGTCAAATTGTCACCCAGGATGAGAATGGCCTTTTTGTTTTGAGCAATGATTGTTTGACAGGTGTATGTAGCCTAAAAATTCACAAATGTAATAAAAATGATGTAATATAACTGCCTGTAATATTTATCAATTTTAAAATCCACTACATGGCAGTGGAAGCTTCTGTACTGCGCGACCAACTAAATTTTACAGTATCGATAGTCTTGTTTCAGACAGAGGGGGCTGGAGGACGAAATAGAAATAGGTGAACTAGAGGTTGCTGTTGTATGTCCCAGCTCCAAACATTTACTAGGCTTATTAAGCCTTATCCAAACACCCTCCCTTATCGCAGCACCTTGCATGGCAGATTCACAGTTTTGGAGGAATGGGGGCATAATGTGCAGTATGAAAGGGGTTGTTGGAACAGACAGTGGCCCGGGGTAGCATGTCCACCATCTGTGACAAAAGGCGCCTCGTGTTGGATGTCACCAAATTTTCTTTCTCTTTACCTCTCTCTATTTACCCCTCTATCTATTTACCTTCTTCCCTCCCTTGTTCTCTTTTTCCCCGCTATCTTTTTACTTCTCTATCCCTCCCTTTCTCTTTATGTCTTCTTTCCTCGCTTCCTTTCATTCCGCTACACAACCTCATGTTTAGGCTAGGTACACACGTGCAATAGTTGACGTTAGAAGATGAACGACTAACGACGGATCAATGCTAATTTGCGATCATTTTGAACGACAGTGCACGATTCTGTACATGCTGTAACAATACGATCGTTCAAATATAATCCACCAATAATGAACACACACTAGATACGATCATTTGAACGATGCAGGAAGTGACATGTACCAGAGAAAGTGTAAGGCAGAACCATCCACAATTACTGAACAACAGTACACACAATAGATAGTTGCCCAAACGAATCCATCAGGGCAGTCATTCGTTTCAGTAACATTCCTTCTTCATCAGCATCGTTAGTGGTTGTGCACTTTTTCTGTTAACGATTATCGAACGATTGGTCGTTAATTGTTCGTTTCCAACTAAGATTATTGGACGTGTGTCCCTAACTTTCAGCACTGCTAGCCAATAGAAAGAAGAGGGTAAAGATGACTGGTGGTTACAGGACTAGACTAAAGGCACCCATAAAAATGTCATGTTTATAGAATTCAATTTACAGGGTTGAGGAGCTGTTGAAATGGGGGCAGTGTCAAATCCCTACCCCTATCCCTGTTCTGTTTGACATTTAGGAAGTGAAGATAAGTACCCCATATGATGACACTGCCAGCAATAAACAGAGGTTCTAACCCTTCTGTGCTCTCTTCGAAACTAGCAAAACATTATTGGCCAGAACTGAGAATCTTTGATAAATGTAGAGTACAAGAAAGAATTGGGATGACTAACTGAGCACCAACTGCCATCTAGTGGCAGAATATAGAAAAGAAAATGAATCAAAGCAAATGATTCTGAGTTTGGAGCAGCAGACCCCGACCTTGTTAACCTTGGGGAACCTTTGAAATTCCCTTAAAGTCCCAGAGAAGCCCTTCTATAATTACTATATCCACAACTCACTGCTGATTATCACCAGTGTCTGATTTACTAAGAGGCAGAGACAGTTTTAGGGTGGGACTAACTGGGCAATTGCCCACCTTCTCCATGGCCCCAAATAACAGAATGGAAGAGGAGTGTAGGGAGCTGGAATGCTGGGCATTTAGATTTCAAATTTGCTCAGAGCAAATATTGCCCAAAGCCATAAATATACCCTTTCTATTGCAATGGACGGTAAGATGGTTGCTCAGACATGAGGAATAGAGGTATGATGTGGATGTTGTGCACGCTCATTCTACAAATAAAAGATTCCCAGAGCACTATGGTCACCAAAAGAGAAAGCACAGCAGTAGCTGTCTCTTACAAAGTCACTTTTGTCTAAATTGTTCATTAGGACCATTGAAAACGGGATGAGTCTCCCCTTATGACTTGTGTGTAAATTTCAGCTTGAGCTATTGACCTCTGTAGTCTTGTTCAAATATATGTCCTAATAATAATATATAAATATATACAACCCTTTGAAATAATTTCCATGCTATGTGATACTACTTTAATAAAAGAGACTGCTATGTGAAGTTATGTTTCCAGAGACTCTCATATCATATCATATCATAGGTGGTACCAAAGATTTCTGTATTACCACACAATCATGTCAGACTTCCATTATCAGAAACTACCATATGAAACCAGAGACCAGCATGTGAGACTACAATGTTACCAGAGACTGCCATGTCTGACTGTGATTCTACCAGGGATTTCTGTGTTACCATAGAAAACCATGTGAGACTGCCATCATCAAAGACTGGCATATGAGACTGCGATGTTATCAGAGACCAGCATGTGAGACTGCTATTACCAGAGAATACTATGTGACACAGCAGTGTTTGGTGTAATACCAAAAGACTGCCATGTGAGACTGCTGTTACTAGACCACCATAAAAAAAAAATAAAAAAAAAAGAGTGCAGCATTGCCCCCTAATTGATCGCCCAGGCAATAGAGAATCAATAGGAGTGCAAAGCTTCCTGGGATACCCAAGTCCTCCTAGGAGTCTCTTGGGTGCTCTGTCCGTGCATGCCCGACCATCTCGAGCAAGCCCAGAAGGAGCCCTTTTGAAAAAACAGTAAAGAAATTGCCAACCTCATGCATGAGCAGTGAGATTGTGAAGTTTTTTTCCCATCTATATCACCCGATCTCACGCCTGCGTCGGGTAACGTAGGAAGAACAGAGAGAAAATGGCGGCACCTAACGCACCAGCTCAAAGATGGATGCCGGGATGGCGCGGGACCCGAATAAGAATCCTCTGGACGGATTGACTGCCCTGAGAGATTGAAGGTACATGTATTTTTTTTGTTTGTTTTAGGTCGTTTTTTAGATTTACTTCCTCTTTAACTGAGCTGAGTTGTAACATCTTTTAACTCTTTAATGACCAAGACAAACTCTGCAGCTGTTTCCTTTTGCATATCAAAGCACAGCTTGCTCCAGAAGGTAATGAATGTCCAGGATCTGTTTGTGATTAACTCACAGTGAGGATTTTATACAGTAACTGTCACCACGCTGCCTAGTAATTTGTTGAGACGAACATCTGTCCTATTTGTATTTATTAAAATAATGTACATGTTTCGACTTACATACAAATTCAACTTAAGAACAAACCTACAGTCCCTATCTTGTATGTAACCCGGGGACTACCTTGTACTAAAGGCCAGTGTATGACTGTGGTGTTAGCAGAGGTTGCTGTAATTCCAAGGACCACCATGTGGCACTGAGCTGTTACCAGAGACTGTCCATTTGGGATTGCCATCATTATAAGAACTGTTAGCTGAGACTGCTATGTGGGA
>NC_092864.1:14155310-14165688 GCF_032062135.1 Pyxicephalus adspersus
TGTATTTTTAGCACTTTTAATGTAAAGAAACGTGTTTGAGATTCTTTAAATAATTTCATTGACATTTTAAGCCAGGGCTGGAGCCCAGAGATTGTCACCACAACACATCAATGAAGATAAACTAAAACCTTACAAACCCAGCACTTACCTACTCCTTCCTAATACATTTTGTAACTTTGTGTCATCAGGTTTCCTCTCTCTATTCTGACTGTCACATACACCCAGCCATTACTGCTTCTCTTTAACCCCAAAAGCCAAACTTTAGCCTCTTCTCATTCTGTGACTGTTCTGTCAGCAGTGCTCTGACAGGGATGAGTGAGTCCAGACCTCCAGCGCGCACAGAACGGCACAAGCAGTGGGCGCTCTGGCTAACATCTGTGCTGCACTCCATGGTGCGTATCGAGTGTTAAGCATGACCATCCTATCCACTATAAAGATCTTTTGCGCCCTAGTGGTCAGGTCTAGTATAGGGATAGGAAATACCCCACACATATATGACCAGGCTAATTCCCATCCAGTACAAGGACCTTATAATGCCCCCTAGTGGTCAGGTCCAGTTTAGGGATAGGAAATACACTGCTTTTATATGACCAGGCTAAATTCCATCCAGTACAAGAATCTTATGATGCCCTCTGGTGGTCAGGTTTTGTATAAGGATAGGAATTAGCTCGCTGGTACATAATAAGGCTAATTCCCATCCAGTACAAGGACCTTATGATGCCCTCCAGTGGTCAGGTCCAGTATAAGGATAGGAAAGAGCCCACTCATGTTTGACCAGGCTATTTCCCATCCAGTACAAGAACCATATGATGCCCTCTAGTGGCCAGGTCTGGTATAGTAATAGGAAATAGCCCACACATATATGACCAGCCCGATTCTCATCCAGTACAGGAACCTTATGATGCCCCCTAGTGGTCAGGTCCGGTATAGGGATAGGAAATAGACAAGTCTAATTTCCATCCAGTACAAGAACCTTATGATGCCCCCTAGTGGCCAGGTCTGGTATAGGGATAGGAAATAGTCCACTCATACATGACCAACCTGATGATTCCCATACAGTACAAGACCCTTATGATGCCCCTAGTGGTCAGTATAGGGACAGGAAATAGCCCACACCTATATGACCAGCCTGATTCCCATCCAGTACAAGAACCTTATAATGCCCCCTAGTGGCCAGGTCTTGTATAGGGATAGGAAATAGTCCACTCATAGATGACCAACCTGATTCCCATCCAGTACAAGAACCTTATGATGCCCCCTAGTGGTCAGTATAGGGATAGGAAATAGCCCACACTTATATGACCAGCCTGATTCCCATCCAGTACAAGAACCTTATGATGCCCTCCAGTGGTCAGGTCCAGTATAAGGATAGGAAATAGCCCACTTATGTTTGACCAGGCTATTTCCCATCCAGTACAAGAACCATATGATGCCCCTAGTGGCCAGGTCTGGTATAGGGATAGGAAATAATTCACTCATAGATGACCAACATGATTCCCATTCAGTACAAGAACCTTATGATGCCCCCTAGTGGTCAGGTCTGGTATAGCAATAGGAAATAGCCCACACATGTATGACCAGCCCGATTCTCATCCAGTACAGGAACCTTATGATGCCCCCTAGTGGTCAGGTCCGGTATAGGGATAGGAAATAGACAGGTCTAATTTCCATCCAGTACAAGAACCTTATGATGCCCCCTAGTGGCCAGGTCTGGTATAGGGATAGGAAATAGTCCACTCATAGATGACCAACCTGATTCCCATCCAGTACAAGATTCTTATGATGCCCCCTATTGGTCAGTATAGGGATAGGAAATAGCCCACACCTATATGACCAGCCTGATTCCCATCCAGTACAAGAACCCTATGATGCCCCCTAGCGGCCAGGTCTTGTAAAGGGATAGGAAATAGCCCACTCATAGATGACCAGCCTGATTCCCATCCAGTACAAGAACCTTTTGATGACCCCTAGTGGTCAGGTCTGGTATAGGGATAGGAAATAGCCCACTCATATATGACCAGTCTGATTCCCATCCAGTACAAGAACCTTATGATGCCCCCTAGTGGTCAGGTTTGCTATAGGGATAGGAAATAGCACACACATATATGACCAGCCTGATTCTCATCCAGTACAAGGACCTTATGATGCCCCTATTTGCCAGGTCTGGTATAGGGATAGGAAATAGCCCACTCATAGATGACCAGCCTGATTTCCATCCAGTACAAGAACCTTATGATGCCCCCTAGTGGTCAGGTCTGCTATACGGATTGGAAATAGCCCACACATATTTGACCAGCATGATTCCCATCCAGTTCAAGAACCTTATGATACCCCCTAGTGGTCAGGTCTGGAATAGGGATAGGAAATATCCCACACATATATGACCAGCCTGATTCTCATCCAGTAAAGGAACCTTATGATGCCCCCTATTTGCCAGGTCTGCTA
This sequence comes from Pyxicephalus adspersus, assembly GCF_032062135.1. Lineage (NCBI taxonomy): Eukaryota > Metazoa > Chordata > Amphibia > Anura > Pyxicephalidae > Pyxicephalus > Pyxicephalus adspersus. Next base: position 14,157,756 of record NC_092864.1, read on the forward strand.
TAGGGATAGGAAATAGCCCACACATATATGACCAGCCTGATTCCCATCCAGTACAAGAACCTTATGAAGCCTCCTAGTGGTCAGGTCTGGTATAGGGATAGGAAATAGCCCATACATATATGACCAGCCTGATTCTCATCCAGTACAGGGATGGGCCAACCATATAAAACAAGGATTACTCCTATCCAACACAAGGACCTTATGATGCCCCCTAGTGGTAAGGTCCAGTATAAGGATAGGAAATAGCCAGCTTGTATATACCAAAGGCTAATACTCATCCAGTACAAGGACCTTATAATGACCCCTAGTCGTCAGGTCCGGTATAAGGATAGAAACAGCCCACTCATCTATGACCAGGCTGATTCCTATCCAGTACATGGACCTCATCACTTTCTTAGTGGTCAGGGTCCAGCATAAAAAATAGCCCAACCGTATAAAACAAGGATAACTCCAATCCAACAAAAGGACCTTATGATGCTCCTTAGTGGTAAAGTCCAGTAAAAGGATAGCAAATAGCTCGCTTGTACATAACAAGGCTAATTCCCATCCAGTACAAGAACCTTATAATGCCTCCTAGTGGTCAGGTCCAGTATAAGTATAGGAAATAGACTGCTTATATATGACCAGGCTAATTCCTATCCTGTACAAGAACCTTATGATGCCCCCTAGTGGTTAGGTCCAGTATAAGGATGGGAGATAGAGTGCTAATATATGACCAGGCTAATTCCTATCCAGTACAAGGACCTTATGATGCCTCCTAGTGGCCAAGTTTGATAAGGACATAAACTAGCCCACCTGTCTACGATAAGGCTAATTCCCATCCCATGGAAGGACCTCAGCATTCCCCTAGCCAGGTCCAGTATTTGGATGAGAAATATTCAATGTGCTTTGTAAAGGACTGCGTAATATGTCAGCGCTGAATAAGTACTTATATGGCACTTATTCATATCTTGTTCTTGCCATTCTTCTAGTGCAGTGTTTTTCAACCGCTGTTCCGCGGCACACTAGTGTGCCTTGAGAGATCTTCGGGTGTACCGTGGGAAATTGTCCAATTTCAGTTAATTGGTCCCAAAATGATTTATTTACTGCAAAAAATTTGTCTTCATTTGTCTATACCAGCGATGTATAGTGATAGGCAGAACCAAAAAAATGATAGGCAGAACCAAAAAAAACTCTTCCACTAGATGGCAGCAGGTAGCTAATTTACGTGTCTGACTTTTTGGTGGTGTTCCGTGGGATTTTTCTAATTGTAAAATATGTGCCGCGACTAAGAAAGGTTGGGAAACACTGTTCTAGTGGTCAGGGCCAGTATAGTGATAGCAATCTTTTATGACAAAGCCCATCTAGTGAAAGGACCTCAGCATTCCTCTAGTAACTAGGTCCAGAATTAGGATAGGAACTATACAACTCATATATGTCATGGGTACTGCATCAAATAAAATAAAAGGACATTACAATATTTCTAGTCAGGTCTAATATCAAGATAAGAAATTCCCGCAGATTACACACAGGTTTACTACACATTTTAAAATTGCCGACAAATTAAAGCAGAAATTGTGAAATTCCTTTAAATTTAAAAACATGGGTGCATATGTCCACCCCTCATACTTCTTTAATAGATCTCGCAAATAACTCCTAGGTCTTATTTTATTCACTAGCATATAAAATTTTAGGCTGTATCACAATTTCAGGTTACAACGGCCAAATCTCGAAAAGTTCCGTTTATTCCATTTAGAGACCCCTTGATGTAAGCGATGTAGGTGTGAAGCATAAATCATAATAGTATACTGTATACCAGGAGATCAAAAATGGGTGTTATCTCTAACTTCTACTAAAGGAATGATAGGTGCCTGATGTCACTGCTAAGAATCTGAAAACTTTTTGATTCAATTACCTACTAAAGGTTGCACCTCAGAATTTCTGACTTTCCTTCGACTTCTACAGCTGCATACTTAAAGCGTACCTAAACTCAGAAATTTCACTTCACATAAAAGTGTAAACAACCTTTTTATGTTAAGTAAAAATTCTGTCGTTTGTTTTTTTAAGTGCAACACCCTTTTTAAAAAAAAAAAGGGTGCAGCACCGCCCCATAATTCTCGATCGGCTAGGTGATCAAGAATGAATGGGAGCGCAAAGCCTCCTGGGATACCTACATCACACATCCCGGGAGGCTCTTGGGTGCTCCTTGCTCCAGCGAAATTGGCAAGTTTTTTCCTTATCCGACGTCACCCGATGTCACGCCTGGGTCGGGTGACATAGGAAGAAGAACCAGGAAGAAGAGGAGAAGATGGTGCCACTCAGCGCCCCGGCTTGGGGACGGATGCCAGGACGACACGGGACAGATGGAAGACACCTCAGGATGGATGGGACTGCCCTGCGGGATTAAAGATAAGTGTAATTTTTTTTTGTTTTAGGCAGTTTTCAGTTTAGTTCCTCTTTATTCCTGGTCATTGACTTACCGCTTCAAACTCAGAGCCCTCAAGTAAGGAGAATTTCCACAGGGAGGTCAGACATGGCTGCCTATGTATTTCTCGCACTACATGTGAAACAAAAATATGCAGAAAATGTATTGCAGTATACAAGTAATGGACCGGGCAATACTGTTCATCTGAAATAGTCCTTTATTAAGTGTATAAATGCACAAACAATTTAAATATTACTCAATTTATGTTGATCTACTTTATTATAATATTTAAAAAGAGAAAAAAGTAAAAGAGAATAAAGTACAAAAATACAGATCTGCTCTGTGAAATCATAGCTTTCAATGCTAAACATTCTTGGTGATACTTGGATGTTACAAAATCAGAATCCTGGTGTTGTAAGTCCAACCATAGCTGTAAAATCTAGGGGGGGGGTCAGTTATTTAAATCAGAACATATGAAAATATAATTCAAGATAACTGTAGAACATATAGTACTTGCTCATAGAATCTGGGTATATAATAGTCTGAAATGACAAGCACTGGATTCCATCACAGTGCCATGGAAAGTGACACCAAGTTCCATAAGCCAACTCGTGTTGGTAGCAAATAACAAGCAGACAAGCAAACAAAACCCCCTAATCTATATTAAATAACCTTAATGACATTGGTTAGCTGCTGTTTACTCCCCTTGCATATACCTTAGCTACATACATAGCATACATACATACCTTTGTAAACCCATCCAAACTGACTGAAGCTCACCACAGAAATGACAATTTCACTGTAGATTTACCTACATAGGTGGGCCTAGCAAAAACATCCGATCAATATTTATTCATATATTTGGCTGCCTTTTGCATTAGATCGGTGTTTTTAGATCTAGAGGAGATTGTGTACATTGACTCCAGGGCTGGGTACATATGTGCAATTATTGTCATTGGGTTTTTCATGATCCTTTCCAACAACAAGAGACTGCATGATGCATGAACCAGCGATGCACATACAGCACCGTTCTGCCCTATGGAGAGGAGAGCGGGGAGAATGACAGAGAGACGCCCCGCTGTGCTCTCTTACCTTCACTCTCATTACAATCGTTCCTTGTTAGTGGATCAGCTTGATTCTCGTCCAGTATCAGCACTGAGGCGATTTTTGAACAAGAATCATCTGACGTGTGTATGTAGCCATACATGTACTTTATGTGAGCGCTTAGGTCAGTTTGCAACCACTATGTGCCTGGCAGCAGTCTAATAGGACAACCGCAGTAGATGCATTTATCCTGTGCTTAACTTCAAACTGCACCACAACCCCATGGGAGATTTATTATGGATTTATTACTGATTCTATTGACATGAATGGGGAATGCAATGCAAACCAGTTGTAAATCATTCTATTCCACACAGTGGCAGTGGTTGTGTGGTAAACCTCACTAAGAAGGACATGTTGACAATGCTTGCAAATCTACCTTTACACACAAAAAATTTTAACACCCACCATTTGGTTCTGGTAGGTATGCCTACGCCACATATATGGTTGGTTTACCACTCCTCCTGTACTAGGCTTTAAAGTGGAACACTTAAGTTTGTATGACCAGACAGGCCATTATTGCAGAAATGGTGAAACTATTGTCTCTCTGCAATAATGCATCTTACCTGCCTTAGGATAAGGCAATTTAGTTAGTATAAAATCAACATTTATACATATCCATTTGGGTTTGAACTCAGTTGGACTGTGAATAAGCCTGGTGGTGGTTGAATTTGGAATATCCCTGAAGAAAAACAGTGGGAAATGTTTAACAAAGGAATCACAGTGGGGGATAATCATGGGAACTAGCACACCAGAATGGGAGAAGGCCATAGGGGTCTGCTTCAATGGCTTCCTCCATACCTTGCATTGTTTATGGACAATACAGTCTCAAAACCATCAATGGAGCTTTGGTCAGCTGGAATCAGGGTGTAAATGTGACATGGAGTCCTGGCTATAATATAAGGGACAACACAGACCCCAGTCTCTCTAATTTCCTGGAGCCCACCCAGGTTACAGGCAATAGAGGATGGACTCTTTGCACAAGGTATCACTGCACCCCATCATGTTTTACCTTTCCCTTACCCCATATCACCCTCAATACATTTTAGTGTACCTTCATTACTTGTCGCACCTCTTTCTTAATTCCACTATCATCCTACAATTATTCTATTGCACTACTGGTAACATGTCCTGTAACCTCATATCACCTTGATATAATGCCAGTGTACCCCAACACCTCTCCCTTCTTCCTGAACCCCATATAACCCTGCAGTAATACTGGTGCACCCCATCACCTATTCCTATTTTCGCATATCACCTAACAATAGCGATGCACCCCATTACCTGCTTTTCTTTCTGAACCCCTAACATCACCTTGCTATATTAAAATTGTAATCCATCTCGTCTCCCCCTTCTTGAACCCCATATCACCCTGCAATAATACCAGTGCACCCCATTAGTTGTCTCCCCTTTCTTTACCCTGATATCACCCTGCAATAATACCAGTACACCCATCACCTGTCTCCTGCTTCCTGGACCCTAATATTACCGTGCAATATTACCAGTGCACCCCATTACCTGTCTTCCCTTCCTATTCCCTGATATCACCCTGCAATAAAAACAGTGTACCCTGTGATATTGGCAGAGGTTGGACTAAGTTGTCCCCCGTCAAGTCCAAGTCAAGTCCCAAGTCATTAACACTAAGTCCCAAGTCAAGTCTTAAGTCACCAAGAATTCTTCCAAGTCTAGTCCCAAGTCATGTCACTTCATTTATCCCCATTTGTCCCCATATAGAAACAGAACTCTTATCCTGTTCTTGAGCACAGGATCGCATTCTAAGTCCAGGGCTTTCTCTTCTGACAGGTGAAGGGGGAAGGGAGGAAGGCAGTGAGGCTTCTGTAACACCACCCTCCACAGAAAGCTGTGGACTTAGGATGCAAGAAAGGCGGGGAGGAAGATGGTGTTACAGAAGCCTCACTGCCGTCCTCCCTGTCCCCTTCAGCTTCAGCAGAGAAAGCAAGTTGCAAATCGGGTTGCAAGTCACTGGGCAAAACCCCCAAGTCGAGTTGCAAGTCGTTCATTAGGCAATTTAAGTCGGACTCGAGTTCTAGTCGTGTGACTTGAGTTCCAACCTCTGGATATTGGGGATAACGTTAATTCCTGATCTCCCCTTTAAATATAAAAACTTGGCTTTGTCTTTGGCTTTGGCTACGCACACACATGCAATAATTGTTGTTGGAAAGGATCTTTCACAATTCTTTCCAACGACTAACAACTGCATGATCCATGAACAAGTGCTGTACATACTGCACCATTCTGCTCTATGGAGAGGGGAGGGGGAGAACAACGCAGTGGCACCCCGCCGTGCTCTTTCCCCCTTTACTTCTATGAGGATCGTTCCTTGTCCATCGTCTGTGGATCCGCCAGGAGACGGTCGTTCAGACGATGGACGACAAGTGCTGTACACACGACAGATCCTCGTCCGATATTGGCCCTGGGCCGATTATCAGTCGAGAACCATTGCACGTGTTTAGGTAACCTTTGTTTTAAAACAGACCAGGGTCATAATATTACCCTTATCAGATATTTCTTGATCTGACAACCAGCATCCTTCCAGACCCCCTAATTTACAAACCCATTGTAAAAGTTGGAGTTTTGTGTCATAAAACTCAGATAAGGTTAGTGGAGTGGCCCATGATTGAGCTCTGAGCTGAAACCCATTAATTAATCTTTATATTTCTAATATACCATTCTGTATAAAGTAGTAGTTGACTGATTTGTAGCTGGAATGTTATGGTGAGCATTTTGAGACCAAGAACTAGTCTTCTAGGCCTCAGGAAAGCTAGCAAACCATATTTAGTCTGTTCTGGTGAACTATAATTCCCAGAGATGCCTAATTTGTTCTCTGTGAACTTCGTCTTTTGTGCTGACTAATAATCTGGGGGTTGGCAGTTTAAAAAACCTGTACTTATGAAAATAATAATAACGCCTAGAACAAGGACATTTTTGAAGCATTCACAGAGCATCATACTCCATGTGGACACCCTGAGACAGCCCCCCCTGAGACAGCCCCCCCCTGTCCCTGAGACAGCCCCCACCCTGCTGTTGGATTGTTGTATTAGTCCCACCTTTGTGGTTGGCATAGAAAAAGCCATGTAAGCCTAGCAGAGGGAGCTCTCACTGACATCATCTTGTTGCTAAGGACAACGGCACTGACACATTGAGCACTGCAGGGAGCCCAGTGACTCTAATAAACTTGGACTTTACACAGGACCAAGGCAAACCAACTCTACCCTACCTAAGTATCATTTTACAGTTTTACTTTTTTTTACTGTTGCTTTAGTTCTGTTATTGTTCTTTGATTAGTCTTTATTTTTCTGTATTGGTTTATGCACTGTGTTTTTGTATGTTTTTTCTTATTAAACACTATAAAAAGTGTAAGCTGAATCTCTGAATGCTCTAAGTAGAAATAGTGTAGCTTACTAAACCAAAAACGCTACTATAAACATTGTGATTTCTGAGACATCCCCGTCTGGAGTGGCACTGGGTGACATAGTGTTAAAGACGCAGAATCATAACTGCAGTTGCCAAGGGTAATGGTGCGTGCCTCCGTCTAAGCACAGGGTGGCAATCTATCTGTGATAGTGTGTTTGGCAAGGGGAAACAGAGTGGTTACCATGCCCTGTTAAGGCCCTACTCAGCCTACTGGTGCATGGACTGCTGAGCGTGTTAGAAAGCCTATGCACAGGGTGCGGGCTGAGGGGGCGTCCTTCACACACCCCATTACCTGTCTCCTCTTCCTATACCCTGATATCACCCTGCAATAACACCAGTGCACCCCTTTATCTACCCACCTTGCTGAACCTAATAACACCCTGCATCATTATCATTGTACCAAACATCTGTCCCCCCACCTTTCCCCAATACTTCCATATCCCCCTGCAAGACTAGCAGTGTGCCCTGCTATGAAGGTATGACACCCAGAATACCCCTGACAGCGTATTATACAGGAGGAGTGATAGAGAGGCCATCACACAGGATCTGTGTCTGTCATATTGAACTTTCCCTGGCTCTCAGCTGAAGTTTCTCCCAGTTTCAAGTTTAATCATAAAGGCTCCGCCCACTTCCGGTTCTTTGCTGTACGTCACTTCCAGGTCCTTCTATTGGACAGGAGCTGGCAGCTGCCATCGTGGTTGCTCGGTGTCGGTATCGCCGCTTGGAAAGCACCGCCTGTGTAGGGATCCCAGGACAGCAGCCGCTCTGTCATCGCCGGGGAGTCCGCTGTATACCCGCCGGAGCTCCTACATTCCCGCCCGACTCCCACAGCTGGATCAGCGCTTCCAGAACACCCTAAGGCCGAACAACTTGCCGGTTCCATCACTTACAGAACCTTTTGAGTACAAACTAGATCAGGTAACTTAGGGAATCTTTACAACCAAACCTGCTACCCTACCGCTGATCTCCCAGAATCCTCTGCTGCCCAGGCCT
>NC_092864.1:14166733-14169070 GCF_032062135.1 Pyxicephalus adspersus
TCCCAGAATCCTGTACCTATCTCCATCCCGCCATCCTTATACAGTCCATACAGTAAACACAAAGCCACCTTTAATTGACTTCTTCACCACACATCCTAATTTATCTCCCATATTTTTCATCAGACACCTTACAGTCCTTGTTATCTCTGTCCTCCCTGTATTCTTTCAGCAGTTCCGCTTTACCTGACTTTCATCGAATTACAGCTACTAGTTTTTATTTTAATCCTCAGATCACTAGTCATCTCTCTGTATCTTAAGTTTTATAACTTTGTGTCAGTGTTTCCTACGTTGTGACAAGTAGCACCGTGTTTGTACCTCTACAGGGAGTCATGGCATCCAAATCACTGAACGCCTCGGACCTGGAGAAGAGTTGTGTGTTGTGCTGTCAGGAGCTGAATGTTTATGCTGTGGGCAAGTGTGACCATCCCATCTGCTACCGCTGCTCCACCAAGATGAGAGTGCTGTGCGAACAGAAGTACTGCGCTGTGTGCCGAGAGGAACTGGATAAGGTAGGTCCAAAAATCATTGCTTGATTTGCCTAAGAAGAGACTGGTACCTATCAACTGATACTGGTACATTGGAGGTTTCACTCGGCAAAGGATAATTAAAAGCTTTGTTCTTGTTGGGGTAATTGTTGGTGCTGGACGCCGGGTACTCGGAAGAAACGTTTTGTAAATGGATGTATTTACAGTGTTCTCCCCAGCCCCTTTTAGCTGGGTGCACCACCCGGCACTTTTCAGCAACCACCCGGCTGTTTTTGGGTGGTTACTGAAGAGTTTGGTCACAAATCAGGGGCTTCCACCCACCTACAATTTCTTTCCACCCAGCTTAAAAAAAATTCTGGGTTGAGCACTGTATTTCTATGTCTTCAGGGCAGCCTTTCCTGACCTTTCTAACAGGGGGGCCCTTCAAATAACTTTTAGGTAATCAGGGAAGCCTGGCTATAATTACTTTATCCGCAGCTCAAAGTATATTAATGTGGTGGTCAGTGGGAAGAATTCCTCTTACATTACTGGCCTGGGAAGAATTTCACCCTTACAGATAGCCAAAAAGATCATTGGTGTCACGTAAACTGAACTGAGAGGCCTAAGCAGAACTAAACCCATGCTGACCCACCTGTCTGCATTATGGCAATGGGCACCACCATCTTCCTTCTCTTCTGCCTCTTCCTAATGATCTTGATTGGCTGCGTTCAGTGATGTAACTCATCTCGGCGCAATATTATTAATAAACAGGGATTTATTTAGCGACAACATATTATGCAGTGCTGTACATTAAATAGGGGTTGCAAATGACAGATCGATACAGACAGTGACAGAGGAGGAGGAGAGGAGGACCCTGCCCCGATCATAAAAACTTTAGTTCCACTTGAAACTGCTGAGAATAAATGAACTCCCTCCTGCCTGTGCAGGCATTATGACATCCCTACACGGCCATTTGAGATGAGCAAAGGTTGCCTCCAGGAAGAAAAGAAGGAAGATTCTTAGATTGCAAGTTCTCCTGGGCAGAGTCGTCTCCTCCTCCTGTGTTTGTGACGCACTGGGTAGTGCGTCTCCTCACTGTTTGTGTCTGTCTGTCATTTGCAACCCCTATTTAATGTACAGTGCTGCGTTATATGTTGGCACTATAAAAATCCTGTTTGTTATTAATATTGCGACAGAACAGGGATAGGTGAGAGTCGTAGGTTTAGTTTCAAATATATATATATATATATATATATATATATATATATTACACACACCACTGTAATATAACCACTGCATTCTATGGTTTTCATCTGCAGCCTGCGTTTAATAACTGTCATGGTTGACTTGATGGTCACATGATCAGAAAGAAGATTGGTTCCTATTGTCTGGGATTAAAATCTATTAGCAATGCATTCAGTATATTGAAATGTTTAATATGGACTGAAGAAAAGAAAAAGTTAAACAGCATAATTGCTGGTCAGAAATTAGATCTAAGATAGTTTTTCCCTTTATACTTAAAGCCAAACTGAACCTCTGATGCTCACCTGTCCCCAGGTCAACTTCCATCTTTCTGAAACAATTGGTCAGCACAGGGGTTAGCAGCGCTAGGTCCCAGGTTGGAATCTCAGCCAGGGAATTTTCTGCATGGAGTTTGCAGGTTCTCCCCGTGTTTGTGTGAGTTTCCTCCCGGTATTCCGTTTTCCTCTCACATTCCAAAAAAATGCAGTTAAGTTAATTGGCTGCCCCCAAAAAATCACCTTAGACTGTGGTAATGACATATGACTATGGTAGGGACATTAGGTTGTGAGGGACAGCTAGTGACATGACTATGGACATCGTACGGCACTGCATAATATGTCTGCGATATATA
>NC_092864.1:14169077-14213328 GCF_032062135.1 Pyxicephalus adspersus
ATATATATATATATATATATATATATATATATATATATATATATATATATATACTGTCTAATAAAACAATGACTTGCCTGGTCGGGGATTCTAAAAAAAGTAATTTTAGCTTTAAACTGCATATGTTTTAAACAGGGTAATGTTAGATCAAACTTCTGTCAATGTTCCAGTTTAATTTTCTGTTGCTGTGTTGGATGATTGTGTTTCTAGGATATTTACCGTACCTGTGACAAAGTGTTTAAGAATGTCATGGTGACATCATTATTGACCTTTTTACCCGGAATAACAGGACCATAATGTGTTTCGAGCAGGGCCTGGCTGTCATTGAGAAAAGACCAGGTGTGGTGTTCTTTTAAAAGGGATACAATGTTTTTTATTATCTCTATGTACAAATAAATACATAGTCATGTCAGCTTTTTTTACTGGCTGCTGTTCTGCTGACCATGCAAAAAGTGTGCTCCATGGCTACTTATAATAGTGCAGAGTGGTGTTCCTGACCTAGATATCAGATTTGCAAACGATTTCAAAGCCCTGCCACCATTCTTTATTATTGAGTTTTGTTATTTGAGTAATGTACAATAGGTAGAAACACAGAACAAGCATGCTTTAAAAAAGTGCCCTAGCTTTAATGACCTCCTAAAGACTTCTCCATTTATAATCTCATCATACGCAGGGCTTCAATACTTTTCTAGAGCTGCCCCAACTCTCTGGAATGATCTTCCTCATTCTATTTTGCTTGCTCCTACTTTCTTTTCATTTAAAAAGAGCACTTAAAACCCATCGTTTTAAACGTGCTATCTGTCTCCTAAACCCTCACTACTTCTGTGCTGTGTCAACCGCAATTCGGCCTCAACTGCACTGCACTGCACTTAAATTCTGTGTGATGTGACTGAGGTTTTCTGCAGTTTTATTATTATTATTATTATTATTATTATTATTAATAATATTAATTATATTTTTATTATTACACAGTATTTATATAGCGCCAACTTATTACACAGTGCTGTACAGAGTCTATAGTCATGTCACTAGCTGTCCTTCAAAGGTTCTCACAATCTAATGTCCCTCGTATAAATCATATGTCATTAATACAGTGTAAGGTTTTACAGTGTTTCAATTTTGGGGAGAAGCCAATTAACCTAACTGCATGTTTTAGAATTACGTTCACAAGTTGATGTAAAAAGGGAAGCAACCACAATTGCTTAATAATGGCTGTGAGCCGCGGTCACAATTCATCTCAAGCCTAAAAAAGGACTAAATTAGCTTTAGTATTATGATCATTGAATTTAATGGCTGTCCAAAATATTTTTTATAGACCTCTAATTCGGTACAAATCACACTGGAGTCCTTCAGTTTGGCCATGATTGAAGTTAAAGCGTAATAGATAGCAGGTGCAGAGTAATTGTCTGCAGTGTTAACCCTAGGCATTTTTTTTTTTTTTTTTTTTTTTTTTTAGCGAGGTAGGAAAAAAATGGTAGGTGGGTGGCAGCCCTTGTATTTTGCCCCAACTCTTCAGTAACCACCCAAAAAATATGCAGGTATTTACTGAAAAGAGCCGGGTGGAGCGCTCAACTAAAAGGGGCTGGGGAAGACACTGGGCTGGAGTTCTACTTTAATTGCATTTAATGACTTGTCATTTGGGTGCCTTTGATTTGTGTATTCATTCGCACTTACACTGCAGTAACACCCTCAGAATGTTCACACTCTGGTTATAAAATACTTACATATTGGGTGTTCCTGAAATGTTAGTCATAGGCCGACTGATTCATTTCAAGGTTCATTAATCTTTGCTAGAAAAGTCACCAATATACACTTAGGTTGATTTAGGCCCCTTTCAGAAGTGTGGTTTGTGCTGTCTGTGTTCCCAATTAGGGATATATCCACACACAATCTCCAATATTTGCAAATTATTGCAGGATATGTAGTAAAGAAAATAAAACTGATACACCTGGTGCATCTTTTAGACGAAGTATACTGGCAGTCATTGTTTCTGCATGGTGTTATTCATCGTATTACACTTTGCCTCATATCTATATTTCTTGTGTTCTGTTTTCAGGTGGTCTTTATTAAAAAGGTGTCCCCTTTTTCCAGTATCAACACCACCCAAATGCAGTGTGAGAAGAAATTTGATATATATTTCAGTGAAGGGAAAGTGTATTCTCTGTACAGGTAGTGATAAAAGTTTGTGTCTGTCTTTTTGTTATATGCGGGTTTTATGGCTGCACATCTTATCCCTCCTGTTTTTTCCCTTCAGGCGATTGCTGCAACATGAGTGTTTCCTGTGCCCTGACATGCGACCTTTCCACTCCTTTCCTGACCTGGAGCAACATATGAGAAAAAACCATGAGCTCTTCTGCTGTAAGCTGTGTGTGAAACACTTGAAGGTATGGACACCAAAGCTGCATAAGCTGCAAAGGTTCTGTTAAGCTATGAGCATTGGCATATGTGGGCAGACAGAAGTTCTGACTGCCAGGCTTGTTACTACCTGTGGGTTGTGCATGGCCGGCTAAAAACATGAGCTGACATGAGACGTAAGCCGGGTGGTAACAAATTGTAGGCAGCCCCTATATTGTGACCCAATTCTTCACTAACCACCCAGAAACAGCTGGGGTGGTCACCAAAAAGTGCCGGGTGGGGAGAATACTGCTCTACATTATGCATACTTTTTTCCGCAGTTTGGTGGAAAAACTAAGATGGTGACTTCAACACACGATGCAGATTTCTCTTGTTCACCTCGTCGCCAGCAAAGGCTATATAGCTATCTACACCCATGGCTTTTTGTCAATAATATCCGTCTTCTTCCTTGGGAGATTTTGCAGTGTACTTCAGATCCTTACCTATGAGAGTGGACCTAGAGACACACACAAACCAACTACAAACTTCATTCAGACAAAAGTTGTGTACCTATCCGAGCGAGTCACTAAACTTGAGGAGCATCTACTAAACACCAGCTAGCTAACCTTTTCCATTGATGACTTAGAAAACAGGAATAGAAGGAACAATATAGGAAACCGAGGTTTGCCTGAATCCACTGCTCTGGTCGGCTGACCTCATAGATACAGCTTGCAACATGCATCCAAATCTCCCGGCGGATTTAGATTCTGATTGACAGAATACATAGAGCATTTGGCTCTAAATTGTCCAGTCCATCTCAACCAGGAGTTATGATTTGGAGGATAGATTACTTCCATATCAAGGAGGAAATCATGGCAGTGGCAAGGGAGAAGCTAGATTTTTAGGAAGCTTGATTACAATTTTTTCAAGATCTGCTCTACACACTTTGGCCCTTCATAGAGCCCTCAATCCCCTCCTGGAGGACTGCAGGAACTTAAGGCTCAGGATATCCCTTAACGCTGGGGGGTTTCCCTTCCATCTACATATTAGATTTACCAGACAATACCCTGACCTTTTAGAGATGTGGATCGATACACCTCAATGATCTCAACGATCATCAACGATACACCTCAATGATGGTGAAATTGAGCCAGTGAACCTGATGATTGTATTGATTCCTATTCTTTCTGGTGTACATTCAACTCTTTTACTTTGAAGATAGCATACCTACAGTTTGGTGTGTGTGTATATATATATATATATATATATATATATATTTTATATTTTTTTTTTTTTTTTTGTAAGGGGCTATGGTTCTGGTACAGACTATTTTTACCGCTATGACTTATTCCTATGCTGGTTCAAAATTTTAAGACCTAATCTGCAGTCAATAATGACTTGTTTTTTATTTTATATTAGATTGCAGAAGACTGGTTATCAAAATGTTATTGTACAGATTCAACACCTGATATATACAAATAATGGGTTTTAATGTTTTGTTATTTATAGAGGTTATAAAATATGTTTGGCGCTTTCTAGCGGGGGCCTAAAGTTGCTAATTGGTAGTCATAGCTCCTCACCCCCCCCACTTAGTTCTCCTATACAAGTAAGATTGGATGGACTCACCTTTGAGCCCCTCTTCAGACATAGTATACCTCGCAAATAACTGTCCTACTGGCTGATTTATTTAATTTTTGTTTGGTTATTTTTTTCTTCTTTTCCCCTCTATTGTTTTTCATGTCTTCCTTTTTCCCAAAAGTTTTTTCACACCTTCCTCATTCTGTTTTTTCTTTTGGTATGTTTGTAAACTGTTCAAAACTAATAAAATTTAGTTATACACATTGCTCAACCCAGTCATTTTTTAGGAGTAGGAAGTAGGAAGAAATTGTAGGTGGGTGGTGGCCCCTGTATTGTGACTCAACTCTTGAGTAACTATCCAAAAACACCCGGGTGGTAACCCAAAAGTCCCGGGTGTTGCATCTGGCTAAAAGGGGCTGGGGAGAACACTGGTTATACATAAAGTCGAAATAATCGGCTGCAGCAAGCGATGAAAAATTGCCCCTGGGATGTTTTTACCATAATTTACAAGTATGTATAGCTGATTTTGAGACTCCTGGTAATGACCTCCTCCAGCTCTGCAATATCTGTGCTCCCCCCAGTCGCTGGCACTATTCTCCAGATCTTTTTCCGGTTTTGCACTTGCTCAGCTTGGTGTAAAAAAATGGCACAGGTGTTTGGGTCGTCTTTAGATTTATTCCATGTGCATTGTAATTTTTGTATTCAGCATTTTGCAGACAGAATCTTTGTGTCTATATGTAGATTTTAGAGGCAACAATAATGCAGAGAATCCACAACGAGCCAGCTCTGGTGTAAATAAGCCAATTATTTTTTTTTTGCACTGTATAAAGTCCAGGTTTTGATTGCTTTTACATTGTAGGTTTCTGTTTCAGAATTTTACCTATGAGAGGAAGTGGTACAGTCGCAAGGATCTGGCTCGCCATCGTATCCATGGTGATCCTGAAGACACATCTCACCGTGGTCATCCCCTCTGCAAGTTCTGCGATGAGCGATATCTTGATAACGATGAGCTGCTCAAACATTTACGCAGGGACCATTATTTCTGCCACTTCTGTGACTCCGAGGGGGCCCAGGAATACTATAGGTTGGTGGTGGTGGTATTATTATTACTAATAAAACAGATTTATAAAGCTCCAACATATTACACAGCGCTGTACATTAAATAGGGGTTGCAAATGACATACACATACAGACAGTGACACGGGAGGAGGAGAGTACTCTGCCACAAAAAGCTTACGATCTAAGAAGAAGGAAGCTTCATGCAATTGGAGAAGGGATAAGGAATGGTGGGTAAGTAGTGAGGGTTTTAGGAGATAGAAGAAGACGGGTAGGGTAGAGTTTGAAAAGATGGGTTTTATGGGATCAGTTAATTGAGCAGGAAGTAGGAGCAAGCCAAATAGGATTATGAAGACTATTCCAGAGAGTCAGGGCAGCTCTAGAAAACTCTTGGAGCCCTGCGTGTGATGGGGTTATGAGTAAGAAAGTCATTAGTAGGTCATTAAAGGAGTGAAGAGAGATCAGAAAGGTAAGTGGGACAAGAACTGTGGAGGGATTTAAAGGCAAAGCACAAATGGTCAAAGACTAGGCTTATTTTTTTTTCTATTGTCTTTGTGGTTTTTGATACTGTAAGACAGGGGTTCCCACACTTTTTTGGCTTGCGAGCTACTTTTAAAATTACTAAGTCCAAATGATCTACCAAGAATAAAAACTTAGACTTAATAACTCCTGTGCGCGGTAGAGTTTATTTTGAAAGGCAGGGCTCTGCGATCTACTCAGGTTGCCTTTGCGATCTACCGGTAGATCGTGATCCACCTGTTGGGCACCCCTGCTGTAAAGTGTAAGGGTTTTCTATTGCAGAAAATTGACTATTTCAACTGTAAACAGAACTTTTGCCATGATGTGTTCCATGTCACAGTTTCTGCCTTGTGATTTGTTTCACACATGATTCTGGCTAAATGTTCTTTCCTGAAGATTAAAATAAACCGTGCACACGCGTTTTATTTTTCTCTTTTGGTTCTGTAAAAAAAAAATGTTCATGTTCTTTTGTATTTACCAGGTGAACTTTACTATTTAATTAAAGATGTAGAGAGTAGGAGCGAGGATGACTTTTTCTGAGAAAAAATCTCTACATTAAAAAGGGGGTAAATATTAAAGAGTTTAGGGATTTGTAAAAAGAAAATTTCAAAAAACATTTGTGCGGAAAAATGGGGAAAAAAAGGTGGTCACTGCACACTCTCAAGTTAGCCAGCAGGAAAAGAAAAGGAGGCCCACCAGAAAGCAGCCCTTCCATGGATAAAATCAGTCACTTCAGTTTGCTACTCATTACTCTTCAGATCAGTAATTAAAATTCTGGTTTCTTTAAAAAGCTGACTTTCCTCTCTGCCATACCCGTTACCCATATGGTATGGTCACACTGTTACAAACCTGACCAAATGTTCTAACTGTTGCTTTCTAGCCATTACAGAAAAAAGCTGGACTTTTAAAACCATCCTTTCTTCTGCAGCGATTACGGTTTTCTGCGCGAACATTTCCGTGAAAGTCACTTCCTATGTGAGGAGGGTCGGTGCAGCACAGAGCAGTTCACTCACGCATTCCGAACCGAAATAGACTATAAGGCCCACAAGACGTCCTTACACAGCAAGAACCGCGCCGAGGCCAGGCAGAACCGTCAGATAGACATCCAGTTCAGCTACGCTCCTCGACATAACCGCAGGGCTGAAGGTAATATTCGATAATGAGATTAATGAGCTTACCTTTTTTCCTCTTACAAATTTCTCTCTTCCGTTTTCTGTTATGTATAGCCCTACTGTCTTGCTGCTATGTCTACCATTACACACGATGTAATGTCACCTGCAACTCTCTCCTAGTGATCTTGAAGTACTTACATCTAAGCACTAAAATGTAATTTTTTGCAGTTTTCAGGCTAATAATACTAAAATTCCACCGTATTTTATTCGGATTTCAGTTTAGTAAGCAGGACATGACCACACATTTGTGTTGTTGACCAACAATTTTGTCAATTATTTTGTATTGTCTTCTAGCTGTCGTTGGAGGAGAAGACTATGAAGAGGTTGACAGATTTAACAGGCAGGCAAGAGGTCGTGGAGGCCAGCAAAACAAGAGGGGAAGCTGGAGGTATAAACGGTAAGCAGTGACTTCTGCTTATCTGAGGCCCATTTTAGACATAATCTTGAAAGATAAACGTTGTATTCTGGGAGCCTAGTAAAATAAAATACATGAATACATATATTGAGTATGGCTTTTACAGGGAAGAAGAAGACCGGGAGGTAGCAGCTGCTGTAAGAGCCTCTGTAGCAGCAAGGAGACAGGAAGAAATGGGAAGGAAACCAGCAATGGAGGTAGCAGCTGCTGCAAGAACCTCTGTAGCAGCAAGGAGACAGGAAGAGATGGGAAGAAAACCAGCAATGGAGGTATCAGCTGCTGTAAGAGCCCCTGTAGCAGCAAGGAGACAGGAAGAGATGGGAAGAAAACCAGCAATGGAGGTATCAGCTGCTGTAAGAGCCCCTGTGGCAGCAAGGAGACAGGAAGAGATGGGAAGGAAACCAGCAATGGATATCACTGATACTGGTGCAAAAGGTAGAAAAGAGGAGGTGCGGGAATTTGAAGAGGGGCGCAGGCCTAAGGCTGTCCCAAAAGCTTCTGCTGAAGTTGCAGGTAAGCATAGATTTCAGTGTTATTTTTAATACAGAAAAGATTGTTTTACCTTCTTTGCCCACAGTCAGAATAGCCTCATGTGGAAACAATGTCCACTTTGTGGTTAATGGGCTTTCTTCTTATCACTGACTGTCATGGTTATACATTATCTCCTTCCAGGCTCCATCGATTCCAACAAAGTGACCGGGATATCTAATGGTGTTTTGAGGGAGGAGGATTTCCCTGCTATTGGTTCTGCTGTGGTGACTCCTTTGCTAAGGTAAGAAAGTTGGTCCTCCTATTTAGTGCAAATTATTGAATCTACTTCCATTTAATTGAATTGGTTTCTGAGTCCAGTAGCTCAGGTGCCAACTAACATTCACATAAAAGTCTGGTGGTTGCATGTTAGCCTCCTGTGATTCGCTAAAAACTTGGTTCTTTGGCTTGTAAATTCTTGCATTATTACACATGATAATCCTGCTTTATTACGAAATATGTAACATTTAGTAAAATTTCTTGTCTTTGATTGAAATTTTAGTGCGGCCAAGCCAGCACCAAAGCTGAAAGAAGAGGACTTTCCTAGTCTGTCACCAGTTGTGTCTTCATCTTCAGTTCCCTCATCTGTTCCGTTTACATCTGGAATGTCATACACTGCATCTGCTAGGTCCTCCAATGCCTTCCAGGAAGAGGACTTCCCAGCCTTGGTGTCCAAAGCCAGGCCTGGAAAACCATTTTCTTCTGTCGGCTCTGCATGGTCTGCTTCTTCTTCCAAAAGTACATCAAAAGCTACAGCTCCTACATTATCTCCTTCTGTCAAGACGTCAAAGAAAGCTGCCGCGCAGAGTAATGGGAAAGGATCCGCGGCTAAAGCAAAAAAAGGTTTGTCAGTCTCGGACGATGAAGACGATGACATTGGTATTACTGCGCAAGAATTCCGTAATGCTCCGACTATGATCGATATCTCTAAGCTGCTGACGGCGAATATTCAAAACAGCTTTAAGGTCAGCAAGAAGAAACGAGTGGGCTCAGGGAGGCAAAGTCCGCCCTTTTGCAATCCATTTCCAGAAGACATATCCACAAGCTCTGCTCACAAAGAAAATGCCAAAGATACTGAGCATACACCAACTCCACCTGCCACCTCCATTCTTAGTGACAAGTCAAACACTGTTGTGAATGGTTTAGGTGAGCGAAAACCTCCAGAAAAAGGGGGAGGACCTAGGGAACCCCCTGGTTTTATTAAAATGACTAATTCTGCACCTAAGTACCCTTTGCCAGATGAGGATTTTCCAGCACTTGTCAATAATAATAACCTCACAAAACCACCACCAGGTAAGAGAATCGGAGGAATGCTGGCCTCTGTAAATAAAGCAAGCGTTGGGTATGGAGTGGCACAACGCGCATAAATGTTTTGCTTTAATTGGTGTTCTCCCACCTTTCTTTTTATTTTCATAGGGTTTTGTCCTGTAGTATCTGCGGCCCCAATGGCACCACCTCCAGGACTATCCTCCTCTCTTGCTAAACCCCCTCCAGGTTTTGCCAGTGTTTCTTCCTTATCCATTCCTGCCGAAACGTCCGTCAAACAAGTAAATAAGTGAGTGTAAATACAATGACAAGCTCCTTGCTATATGTCTGTTTATCAGGGTAATTTTTATGTCAGGTATTATATATATGGCATGTGGAATATAGGATCCTCTTTGAAGGGAAGCATCTGGGAAAGGTGGTAATTAAAACAAATTTCACTGTAGCTACTTATTATAGCAATGCACAGGTCTAAATGAAGTCACAAGGTGTAAGTGTAACCATTATATGACCAGAGTCCGGTAATGCTTAGGTGCCCAGCCCTAAAAATAACAAACTATTTGTAAGTGTATAGATGGTTTGTATTTGGTACAGCATAATAGATTTCTGCACTCTGGATAACGCTACTGTTCAATACTTCATGGTTATCATCCCTTGCTGAATGAATGTCTTGATTACCTTGCTAGTTTTTATTACATACATACATTAATACATTTTCTTAATTTTAAGGATATCATTCACCCCTGGAACTTACCTGGTACCGGAACAATTCCAGCAGAGGAACATTGATCTGATTAATTCAATCAAGGATTACCTGCATAGTGATGAGTCAAAGTTCAATGAGTTTAAATCCCACTCTGGCAAATTTAGACAGGTAAGAAAAATGGTTTTGCTTATTATATGCTGTTCCTTGTTACATAGAGCTGCGTGTAAATGTCTTTTCCATTAGCATGGCAGTCTATATCCTGAAGGTAATATTGGCTTTCAATTTGCTACCAAACAAATGGTAGTGTGTAGTTTAAATACATGTAGGGAACCTGTTTAATCGTAATATTTGTCTATCCAGCATTGTACACTTGCTTGGCCAGGTGATCAGACTTATCTTTACTGTAGTTAGGTAATCTAGGTAAGGCACCTCCCTTGGTCTGTCCTGTGAGTCTCCAGGTGTTGCTGAGAATAGGAATGGTGATTCACCAGTTTGCTACAGGTTTTTTATCAGCCCATTTGCATGCAGCAAAACTGATTCAAACCCCCTTCCTAGTTCATAATTACTAAAAAACGATTGTTATATCAAGCTACATATTTATCTTGCTGTTTGATCCCTTAAGTGTTTAGTGTGTGACCTATTCTAATTGTTGTCATTCTAGGGACTGATATCAGCCTCTGAATATTATAAAAACTGTCGTTCGCTCCTCAGAGACAACTTCAGTCTGATCTTTAATGAGCTGCTGGTTCTTCTACCTGATCATGCAAAGCAGCAGGAACTGCTTGCTGCTCACAAAGAGCTTAGTGTGCAGGAAAAACAAACTTCCAATAAGTCTAAGAAGAACAAGAAAACCGCCTGGAAAACAGACTCCGGAGCACCTGACTTGGACTATTCTGTGTGTCCCACCTGTAGCCAGGTGCTGGCCCCCCGGGACATTGCCTATCACAAAACTTTGCACATAGAGGATACAGATTTCCCGTCACTTCAAGCCATCAGCAGGATAATCAGTTAGGTGTGACTGGTTGTTCCCCAATGTTTGCATTTGCACTTGAAAGGAAAGAGGAAAAAAAATGCAACAAAATGCCAGAAATAGTAAAGAGCGAGCATGTCAAGGCTGCGATTAGCTGCCTGGTTAGCTTGAAGTTAAATATGATTCTCTAAACAGCCAATCAAATAGTTTCAAAAGGAACAGCGATTGGATAAAGAGGCTGGAATAATGCTGCTTCCCGTGTCCCAACATTTTATTTTCAGCTTTTTAATTTGTCCAATTACTTTTGAGCTCCTGAAATGAACTGATTGTTTTTAAAAAAGGATTTAGTTCCTCACATTTATTGCAATCTTTTTGTTCAACCCACTGCATTAAAGCTGAAAGTCTGCCGTTCAACTGCATCTGAGTTGTTTCATTTAAAATTATTTGTGGTAATCTACAGAACCAAAATTAGAAAAAAGTTGTCCCAAAATATTTGACCTAACTCTAAATAAGCTATTGTTTTTTACTTGCTTTCTGAAGATTCAAGATTCAGAGCAGTCACTGCACTAAAACAAGTATGCCGGTAATAAAGTATCCAGACACCTAATATACACATAATGTAAAAGTATATACAGTTCATTCAAAAGATCCAATGTATGTAACTGGAGAACACTTGGCGAGTAATGACATGAAGGATGAAGATGACTGCATCTAATATTTTTGCACACAAAAAAAAAAAGTATTTGAGTTTTGTCTGTGCATTGCTAAAAGCTGCTACAGTGGGAAATGAGCATCATGACTTAGTGTTTTGTTTTCCTTAAGAATAGATGGCAGTGGGATGGTTTATGAGAAGACGTGGAATCAAGACCCACTTTGGTGATGCAAACAGGTGGTCACCGCAGTGAGAGACAGGCAATGTCCCCTTTGCAATAACTGTTCTTACCTGCCTGCTCGCCACCCATCTGTTAAATTTTTTGTTTTTGGGTAAACCTAGCAATCCCAGTTTCCATTGTGTGTGCCAGGAATGAATGGATTTATTCCTCGTCGCAGCCAATCAAGATGGTCATAGATCTTAAGGAAGATGACCGCACCCTGTGATGGAATGGGAAAAGTTGTGTGGCATGTGTTTATTTCCACTTTAAAATCAGGTGCTTATGTTTTGATTGCTAAGTTCTCCCCATTCCCCTTTAGCTGGGCGCCCCACCTGGCAATTTCAGTAATCACCTTGCTGTTTTTGTGTGGTTACTAATAAGTGTGGCCACATTACAGGGGCTGCCACCTGCCTACAGCTTCTTCCCATCCAGTTAACAATTTCTGGGTTGAACACTGGATTGCAGATACTACCAGGCACCTTCAAAGGTCTTGTTGGGTTTGTGCCTTGAGGGGGTCAGAGCAGTTTTGTTGGCACTAGGGCAAATAGTTTTTCATTTTGGCTTGTTAATGTACCATATATCATGGTTTATAGCCAAATGTAAAGCAAAATGATTTTTTTCATGCCACCAGTCAATTCTCCATAATGTAGACGCAGCAAAGAGGCCCCAAAAAACAAAAAAGTAAGCAAAGGATTAGTCACAAATGTGATTTTTATGATAAGTTTTAAAGGCTCAAGTTGGTGGTAGCATTGTGTTTGGTAGATGGTGCCCTTACTACTTTAGCTGTAGACAAAAAAGGAATTGAAAGGAAATTTCTGTAAGTGAAGGGGTAGCCCATGAAAGAGTTTTTACCAGGACAGGTTTTCTCAAAAAAAGACTTTCGTGCATCTCCTGTTTATTATAATAGATATCGGTCTTAGCTGACATACTACACTTAGGCACACATTCCAAATAGGAATATCTAAGTGTAAAACAGAACTTCTCCTGTGTGAAGTCCCCATCTCCTACCTTTTAAAAAAGCAGTGTTTTGGCAGCAGGCAATGGAGGGGATACCATGAACAACCCAGCATTTTACAGTAAGGTGCTCGCACAGACGCACTCCAAACAGCTTTTCCAATGTGGACAGCTCAGATAGTGGTTTTCACTTTTTTTTTTTATCCTCCACTAGGTTGCTGGATTCAAGTTAGAATCTTGTAGCTATTGGCAACCCAATTTTCAGTCAGTTTCCAGACAAAGTCCTAGATTTAAATATTCATCAGCATTTTCATAACTTATATTTCCTAAGTGGTGCATTCCAAGCCAAATGATTAATTGAGTAATTGCAGTGTAAAAGATAATCTTCATCTGTAGTAATCATAATTTGTCACAAGGTGGAGCTAACGTTTGCTGAGTGTGGTGCAGCAGGGTTCTGTTAATACCTGGATAGGAGCATCCATTGCAGTTTGCATTCAACCTGTAAAAACATAAACCTTTGTTCGTAATCTGAACAGAACTGTGTCTGTGCAGGGTCACCAGGTTAAATAGCTCTTCAGTGTGTCAATAAGGAAACAATCCTGCCAGCTGCTGTTTATTTTCAAAGGTTCAGGTTCCAGGCTTATGATCCTGGTTTCCTAAACTGTTAGTTCCAGATGTGAGGACATCTGGCTTTGCTTTGATTTTCCAGCTCTGTATGCTTTTTTCCAATTTTTTTTGTTTATATATAGATATATAGATGTTTAAAGCCAGTGGCTGACAGACAACTTTAGGAATATGTCAGCATTAGAATCCTTATTTCCTACCGCAAAGGTTTACTGTAATGCCATTCTAAGTTCAGCTCCAACAATAAGCCACTACAACAGCCTTTCTCAATGTTTATAACATTGGGGAAACCCCTGCTATATAAACAGCTTGCAGCACGCTAGCATAGTGGCCATTGGTAAGAAGGTCACCCTTTCAGATACACTTACACTGAGTTGCTGATTGGCACAAATTGCACAAGGAACCCCTAGCAAGCTCTGGCGGAACTCTAGTGTTTCATGGAACCCTTCTTGAGAAATGCTGGCCTAAACTTTCTTGGCATAGACCAGGGGTTGGCAAACTTTTTGGACTTTTTCTAGGCCATCATTAGGTCAAGAAGGCACACTAGGCCAGAAGAAACAAGGTGTCCAAGGACAGGTTTTTTCCAACCGTGACTGCAAGCAAGCAGTCTCAGTCTTCCTTTCATCCGTGGGGAAGTCTCTTTATATGTGTGCGTGCTTGGCATCAAAATGCCCCTTGAGATTTGACCTCTTGAAAGTGCTGTTGGTGCACACTAAACACGGCTTTGTTGCTGTGTTGGACAAAGAAAAATTTGTCAGTCCATTCGGGGTTGAAGGTACGACGTTCGAGGTCAACCTTCCGGATACTGGTAGCTGCGCCTTGCTTCTGTTTTTTAGGCATAGTAATTGGGGTTACTGTGCGCAAACTCGATGATATCGCTGGAACATGCGATAATGGGACAATTTAATTAGGCCGGATCCAACAATAAATAACTAGAGGGGAGTTAGGCCAGACTGGAATACTGGCTAGGCCGTATCCGGCCTAAAGACCGCAGTTTGCCTGCCTCTGGCATAGACCATATTCTGTTTCAAAGCCCAAAAATCTGGGGATGTCACAAACCTCCATATCACTACTGTTTTGTGCAGTAACATAGGCAACAGGAGGAACCACTGAGTGCCACAGGGGACCAGGAATCCAACATTGCTAAACTTGTTATTATACTTGCTTGTTTCGATGTCTTCAGGCCAATCTGCATGAGCAGAGGACTTCCCTAGGCCAGAAGAGGACCCAAACAGTAGTGCTGACATGACATCTGCTCTTTGCTTCAATATGCTAATATTGCAAGGTGCTATGTTAACAACCCTTTAAAATTTGATCCAGAAGATGGAGAACATCTTGTATCACAACAGAAGTACTGTGAGCAATTGCTGCTGCATTATATTTTATTTTATACAAATAACAGAGATTGTTTCTTTCCATTTATTTATTTTTTTTTTATTCCGTAATGTACAGAAAACAAGTTACATTTTCGACACAACACTACTGAAAACGCACAATCACAGATTGTTCTTTCAGGAGATAACAATATATACAGATAAATTGTAAACATGTCACTTTTGTTCAGACACGCAGGCACACGCAAACACACACATGGTACTGTATAATCAACAAAATTGCAAACAGCCTCACCCAAGCGGTGCAGAGGCCTGCTGACAATTCGGTTTGGCAAGAAGTCCTGGTGAGGCAGTTTGCAAGCCAAGGTTGTGTTGAGAATATACATAAAAAAAGGTTTTACTATAGACAAATAGTTCTTCATGGTGTGGTATGGTGGGAGACTTTGACGTGTAAAGGAATATGAGCTGCAAATGCTAGAAACTGACCAAAGGAATTTCTATGCTATTTGCTATTTTTTTTATTTGTCTGTTTGAACAGAATTAAGGAAGTTAAGTTGTTAAAATAATGGGTGTCTCCTGTCCTGCTCAGATTTAAAGTTTATCTAATCCCTAAAACAAAAATGGAATATATTTTGGCTTGCCAGTCCCTAGATGTGGCAGATACATTTCTTAATTTTAGGATCTACAGACATGTAAGCTGTAATGTATTATATTTTTGTTTTTGTGTTTAGATATTTTTTATCTACAAATACATCAAACTGCCCTCACCAAACTGCAACAGTTTGTCTTTTAATGTCAATTTTAGCATAGTCAACCTGCTGTACATTCTGTAGGTGTGCAGCATTATACAGGAGCCATCTCCTGGCCAATTTAAAGCCTTCCACCCATTTTTAGTGTTCAATAGATTGGGAAGAGTTACATTTGCTGTTAGGTTTTTATTTTTCGGAGCTTGGAGGCTGCATCTAAAGGTAGATCAATCTCAAGCTAAGAGTATAAAATGTCCAGGAGCTCTGACACAACACAACCAGTATAGGGAATATTAAATGTGCCCAACTAGATATTCAGAGACCATCTTTATTTCTTAAAGTAGAACTTAACGTAAAAATAGATGATCAGGTAGGTTGTTATTGCAGAAAGAGGCAGGTGATGTCCCTTCTGTTATAATCTCTTACCTGCCTGATCACCAAGGAATATAAATCTCTGTAATGGGGACAAATAAGAGGCTTCATGCCTTTCCTGCTCTATTCAGAATGAAATTAAAGAAATAGGAATTAGAAGGTTAGGTGTCTCTCTTTGCTAAAAAACTCTGCAATAAATTTCCAATTCTGCATCTGGATCATTATATTGGTCAACATATACAAATATAAAACCTTTTTTATGTAAACATTTCAACAACAGTATTCTTGGCATTGTCTAGAAGGGAATTCAGATTTTGAGAAGCTTTGGTCCTTCTCTAGTCACATATGACATCTAGTGAACTTATTCACGGGACATAGAGATTCACATCTATTTATCCTTCCACCTTGTGTAGCTACAGATTCATAGGGAATCATGTATGAGTAATTATTCCCCCAGGAGTGTGTTTTCTTAAATCTAATATTCATTATTTGTACATCAATGAAGAAACAGTTTGATTTTAACATAAATGTTGCATATCCCACTGCGTATTGTTTAAGATGTTTGTTGTACTCTGCGTCTAAGCAGATCCAACAAGCCCAATCATCACATTCCTAAAGATTGCTATGTGGTCATTATCTGACATTGATGTCCTTCCAAGCTACTTAAAAGTAATGTATGGGGTGATTTCAGGACAGTTAGGTCCAAGATAATAGTTTATTGGCTTTCATAATAGTTCTGAGTATGGTAGGGTTTATGGGTACACAGGCACAAGAACCACCAATGAAGCTGGCCTACCCTTCAATACTTGGTACAGAAAATGAGGGGAGAGGGGAACATAAAGTGCCCAACCAACAGCAGTCAAAGTAACTTGACCATTCGTGAAAATTCACAGCATCCATTCTTTGGCTCTGGTACCCAGCTAAGGACTTAAATCCACATTCAGCCCTTTGAGACCAACCTGTAATCAGTACAAGGAATGGGAACATTGGTTAGTAAAATATAGATCTGTGATATGTCCCTAGTCTCTAAATGCCCACTGTAGTCTGAATTCAGTCCCCAATTCCAGGCCATGTCTTGTATTATGTCTGGGGTCTCTGACAATCCTCTGTATATATACAGAATAATATGTACAGACCACTGAAAAAGTCAGGGGAAGCAACAATAGCCAAGTTACCTTTGTGCCAAGAGGGGGGAACAAGAGGTACTTCTATACCGGGCCCTAACCAAAAAAGTTGACTTTTGCAATGCTGGAACTTTTAGACTTGGGGAAGAGGGGCTCCAGGAGGTTGATGGTGGAGCTAGCCAAGTGCAATCATTTTTGGTCAGTTATAGCAGTATGTAAGTAGCAATACAATGGGTGGTAATGCAATTTCACATAGGCAGGAAGGTCAGTACAATTATATTGGTCATTACTTTTCATAGCTGCTGTAATCGTTCTGTGCACGGAGAAGATTCAAGCAATGTCTACTTTAAAAGTGATAAAACCCGTTAAGAGTACAATACTTCAGAACAATATATAACCGGTTGTATAACAGCTTCTTTATGGCCAAAATATAGCAATATTCATTAATTTTGATCACACTGTTATGTATTTTATATCTGCTAATTACAGTTGTACAAGGTGACCCATTTGTACTCTTTTGTTCTTCTGTTACTTTAGGAGGGGACAAAGCTACGAAACTGTTCTGTTGATTTACAGTAAAATATTTTAAAAAGAGGTACTCTGCACCAAACACTCATGATCTGACAGGCACATATACTCAATGTGAACAGAAATTTTCTTATGATATACAGGCTGCTTTTAATTAATAATTCCTGCACTGTGAAAATGTTCAGTGTTCCCTCTAAGAAGCACAAAAAAGTCAATCTTATATTGCTATCTACGAAAAGATTTGCTACATTTATCTTTAAAGCTGCCTGGGGATAGGAAGCGGGACAATTTATAGTTTTCATTTAAAGGGTCAGACCACTTAAAAATAACATTTTTGTTTTGGTAGAGGCTTGCAGGTTGAGTCACATACCAATTTGTTTGAATAAAGGATTCCCACAGTGAAATCTCCCACATATAGCCCTCCACCTTTGCTCCCCCTGGAGCCTTGCTGCCACTTTCAACTTGATGTATTCTCCATAACGGAACACAGAAAGTGAGACTTATACACAGTTACCATGGCATGTGGGTGAAGCAGGTTGGCAGGGCAGAGATCTGATCACCAGTGTTCCAAAGATTTATTAAAGCCTTGAAATAAACTATTTTTGGGACCTTTGTGCATTGAAATAACCATGAAGTTATCCAAGCATGTATGTATTAGTAATGGCATGCAAGAAGAGGAATGGTAACCAGAGACCTCCAGGACCAGCTTGGGACCAACAGAAATCAGACAAAAATGTCCAACCTGGCTGATCGCTATTTTCCCCCAGGATCAGACAGCTTGGGGTGTCTTTGGTATCCTGCTGGCACCCGTAGACAAGAGGACCATCAAATGGCCTCAGTTTGGCCAAATTGAGTGATAGTTCTTCATGTCTTACCCAATCTTAATTGTAAAACATGTCATTTCAATATTAGTTGACACTTTAGTGTAACTTTTTCTCATTGTATACAGTGGATTGGGCTTTTAGGTTGGCTGAAGTACTGTGGAGCAAATCCATTCATTTTCAGTGACATTAATGAGGCACAAAATGGCTGAAAAAGCAGGAATTACAATGATCTTTTATCTGCATGTAGTTATTCCTTTGCTACACCACACTTGTTATAAACTAGGGTACCCAGAAATGCCCTTTGGGTATTTAGGAGATTCAAGTATCAAGTGCACAGAACCATATTGGAAGGTTCTGTTATGGTTTGGCACGTTATAATGTTCAAATTCTTCATTTCAGAGGTGGACAGAACCATCGCAGAACTGGGGAAGCATATGTCCAAACTTAAAGTCACCAGATACTCATTTCACCATTATGCTAAATACTAAAGCCCTATCAATGGATCTTTTCAGGTTGGTAAAGTTGGCATACCATTGCAGTATAGAACATGAAGTTTTTTGGCCCCTTAAAGTGGATGTTGCATCAATATGCAAGTTTCTCTACTATTTTTTTAGAGCCCCCTTTTCGTACGTGAAAAAGCTCAGTTAAACAAGAAAACAAAAGCAGAAAAAAACACAATACCCATTTTCAACCAAGCATGGCTAAGTAAATGTGTGTCACTGGACCTTCTATCTGGATCCTAAGCAAGCTATGTATCTGAATTCTCAATAAAGATATGCATTTGCATCATGTTCCATCAGGTTTGAGTTTCCCAATGTTCTCAAGACCTCAGGGGAAGGCCCAGTAATATCAACTCTGGCTACAGGGAGTGAATAGAGGACCCAGGTGTAATGTGAGTAACTCTTACTTTCTTCTTCTAATATCTTGTTTCTTTTTTAACTGTAAATACAAGGTTAGCAGACCATGCATTTTAATACAGCTCCTGGAATCTCCACCTTTTTATGCCACCCAAGCCAGTGTTAAATGTGGCACAAAATTGTACCGTTAACATTTTGTAAAAGTTCTATATGATTGGCACTACTTTCCATTCTGCGACCTCAAATCATTGCACACTTTCTGTGTTCACTTTTGTGAGTCCTCCCCTCAAAATGTCACCTGGACTTTAAAACAAAGGTCACTAGACACAGGGACGGACAAACAGGGACAAACTTTTGTTTCCAAATGTGCAACACCTCCTCTTATTCTTTAATGACTTTCTCACCAATAAAAAAGATGCATTGCCAGGGACTGTGGCTTGGCTCCAACATCTATGTGTGAGAGTCTATAATGGTATATTAAGCTCTGGGTCCCATGGACCATTTAGGTCAGAGGTGTCTAAGTACCCTTCTTTAGGTTCTTGTGTCAGCTGAAACCAAATGTCCCATTCATGGACAAATAGGTCCTGTCACATGTTCAAGTATGTATCTTGTAACCAACTTATCCAACCACGTTACATACCACACCTGACAGATATGGTAACATATAAGGTGGTATTAGAGCCCTGATATATTGGCACCTTCGATCAGGATCATCTAAAAAACCAGTGGACATTTATTAACTGAAACCTAGTCAAAAAAGTGTAAACAGACTTTTTTTTTTTGCTAATAATCAGCAATTATATGGCACCTATATAGTAATCTGGTACCCTGTCAAACCTTTTCTTTTTATTGTCTACCATTCTTGCTGCTCCTAGCTACACCAAAGCAACCTCCACGTTTGAATGAGAGTGGGTCTACCTTAGAGGGAACACTTAGTCTCAAAAAAGAATAAAATTAAAAAAAAGTATAAAATAAACCCTTTTCCGAAGATATCACAAACAAGCAATCAATATCACAGTACAGAGTGCACTGTACATGGAACTACAGGAAGAAAATCCAGCACTGGTTAACACATAGAAAGTGTAGAGCAGAATGCGCTAGTCATTCCATACTCTGTACTGTGTCAGCACACCTGCTGTATCTGCATACAAACATCCGCGCTGCCTCCTCTCCATCAGTAGGAGGGCGCCTGGTACCCCGTGGGGTTGATGTCCGCATTTTCAGTGAAAGGAGGGCTCTGATAGGTTTCCGTGCTCTCAATTCCACTGCCTGTTGGGTAGCCTGGATATCCACCATTGGGTCCACTTCCAAACTGATCCGTGGCAAAGAGAGACATGTCAGTTCCAAGGCGGAATCGCTGGTAAGCCATCACAGACACGACAACCTGGAGGTAAGGTTAGGTTTAGGGTTAGTATGGGGTGAGGACATGGCATGCAAGATAGGCTCAAACTAATTCTATTGGTTATGAGTTTAGAAAACCTGATAGGTGACATGTCTTAGGGATCTAAAACATTGGTCTGGATTTATTAAAGCTCTGCAAGGCTGGATAGGATACATTTTTATCAGTGAAGCTGGGTGATCCAGCAAACTTGGAAAAGATTTCTTCAAAGCCATTTGCTATTTGATAGCAAATATTTGGAATCCTGAACCAGATCCATTCCAGGATTGCTGGATCACCCAGCTTCACTGATTAAAGTGTATCCTCTCCAGCCTTGGAGAGCTTTATTAAATCAGGCATATTGGTACTAATTGTGCAGCTAACTAACTGAGCAGCAGCCTGCACCCACTTCACTTCCTACTTCAAAGACAGTATTAGTAGTAGTAGAAGTAGTAACTAAATGTAAATCTCTCCAAAGTGAAGGGAATTACCCCATAGCAGTGTCACATTGAAAAATTAAGGCCTTCTTCCCACCAGGTACAGAGACACAAAGACCTCTGACAATGCATAGAGAGCAATGTCTGCTGTGCCCATTTATGCTTTGTCCTGCAGCACATTTTCTTACACTACCACATAATAAATGGAGTCAGCACCACAAAAGCCATGCAGGTAGGGATACAAACAGCATAAGAATCTTAGAAGAGGGTCCAATCCTTCTTCACTCTATCCATAACTAAAAATACATTTTTGCAATAGGGCAAAAGATCCCTCTACCAAAAAAACAGTGGATGAAGCTAACTTAAAGGTTATGTCCGTAAAATTGCACAAGTTGGATTTGATCTTCTTATGAACCAAAATGCCTAATTTTGGCTATAGTCAAAATATTTATTGTTGCATTAAGAACAAATCAGACATTAGTACATTTTTATATAATAATATTCCAACAAATTTTCATATTAACAGATGCTAGAGCAGTCACATTCGATTGCTGAAAAAACCTGAACAATGGTCCTTATCTTACCCAAGAGATGATAGAGAAGAAGGAGAAGGCGATGGCAGCTCTTGCCGCGTCGGCCGCTTGGTCCACCGCGGGGGATTTTGGCGTCCTTTGCCACTGGTTGGCCAGGAAACAAAAGCATACGAACCAAAGAAAAGCCCACAATGCTGTTGAAGGCACAGAGAGACCAATCAGTGAGACAGTAGTGTACTGTAATAGCCAATATTAAACATAGGCAACATGGTAAATGGTGGTTCTTGTATTGACCATAGTAGGGTGGATAGAAGTGAGGTTGGAGCCCAGATTTACATAGCCAACAAAAGCTCTTGCCTTGGATGGCACATAGCCACCTACTAATTATCAGCTAAAAAGACCCCCTACCATTATATGTATGATAGATAGATAGATAGATAGATAGATAGATAGATAGATAGATAGATAGATAGATAGATAGATAGATAGATATCAATTTTTATACTCTGTAACAAACCAAGTGCATGGTTGAGGCATCATTGCCAATGCTTTCCATTTTTCACTTTGTCCATTGGGCCACCTTATAGCTCAATGGGGTTCCAATATCAGGTTTAGCCACATCTACTGTGATGGGCTTCTAAGACCCTGACGAACCACATTCGTCTGCACAAATGGTGTGTCCATCCACCTATTCTTGTTATCCCCCATCATTTAGAGGTAGTTCTTTAAGGCTGTGGTACATTAAGAGTAGTTTAGTTTATTTTGTCTAGTTCTTTTTGCTTTTCCTTTTTGCCTTTTCATACCTATTCAGTCATTATTTCTGTAATGTCACTTTAAAGCAGAACTTTTAGTATTCTTTACTTTGTCATTTGCTCCTACATTCCTCTCTGTTACGCATTTACCAAAACATTTTATTGTTTTGTGATCTGTAAATAGTTTAATTTAGCTTGCGCACTCACCCATTTTCTAATTTGTGCTGGTGATGTACCTTTAGCTGTCTGCA
Source organism: Pyxicephalus adspersus (assembly GCF_032062135.1). Classification (NCBI taxonomy): domain Eukaryota; kingdom Metazoa; phylum Chordata; class Amphibia; order Anura; family Pyxicephalidae; genus Pyxicephalus; species Pyxicephalus adspersus. The sequence continues at coordinate 14,191,205 of NC_092864.1, forward strand.
ACCTATTGGGACATTCATGTCACATACTCCAGGTTACTGCAGAGTTATTGTGAGATTTGTCTCCTTATACCTGGCTGATACTGATCCAGATGCAAAATAATCCCAGGGACTTACTGACCTGCAACCTCTTTAAATGACATGAATATCCCAGGAGGCTGGGAGAAAAAAAAAGAGAAATCTTATTTATTTTTGCAACAAAGAGGAAGGTGGTAATGACTAAAAGTGCCCTAAACGGTCCACTTGAAATATTATATATTTATTACAGTGTTTTAAAGCCCAATTCACCTTCATTTCACCCGTTCCATTTATTTCAATGCATGCAAATAATAAAAACCTCTAAATTATGCTCCCCTGTATAATATATCCAATAAGGACACCCTGCCTGCTGACTGCAATCCAAATGAATCTTATTGCTTTTGTCTTTGCACAGTTTGTGCAAGGTACTTGTACATTAGTGGAATAGACTGCCATGCACCTATCTATCTGCCCCTGACTGTTAGTAGAGTGGGGTAATAGTTGGGGGCAGCATGTTGGCTCAGGGGTTAGCACTCTTACCTTTACAGCGCTAAGTCCTAGGTTCAAATCCCAGCCAGGATGCTATCTGCATGGAGTTTGCAGGTTCTCCCTGTGTCTGCATGGGTTTTCTCCCACATCCCAAAAACATGCAGCTAGGTTAACTGGCTTCCCCCTAAATTGATCTTAGACTACATTAATGACATATGACTATAGTAGGGACATTAGATTGTGAGCTCCTTTGAGGGACAGTTAGTGACATGACTATGGACTTTGTACAGCGCTGCGTAATATGATGGCGCTATATAAATACTGTGTAATAATATTAGTTTGCCTTTTCTTTTTGTTGTCAGTTCTAAACTTGTGCATTGTTTGTTATTTGCAACCCCTATTTAATGTACAGCTCTGCCTTATGTTTAATAATTGTAATAATATACCCAAAATAAAACATTATTGTCTTGCGCTTTTCTTCCTAATGGATTGCCCCAACATTGCCGTATACTAAAACTTCATTACATCTTGCAGCTTTTGGAATCTGGCTGTAGGACTGTTGCATATGTATTCACATGTAATCTTGAAGAATGCTGCAGATAAGGGTATATCTAATTATGTCAGGAAGATAAATAACTGCAAGTTTCACTTCACTGTGAAGCAATGTTAGAAAAAGGAAATGTGAACGTGTATTAAAACCACATATTTCTTTGTAATTCTTTATAGAGAAATGACAATGTTGGGAATTCAGAATCACGAGGTAGGAAATCATATTTAATATTGAGAGCTGATGTGCTTTTGACTTCTGCTGATGGATGACTCCAATCTAATGAGAATTTTGCAGATATATATACAGGTAAAATATTTTCTCACTGCAATCAGTGTGTCCCATTATGGTACCCTTCACATAATCCTTAGTGCTTTTATCCCTGTCCAGCCCCACTTCCTACCCATTGACCCGGTCAGTATGCTCGTTTCTCCATCACAACTTGCAGAGAGTTCACAATATTGCAACAGTAATTCATGATTTGCAGCAGTTTTGTCACTTCCTAAAGAAATGCAGGATGACATACACATGATCCTATATGTCATTGTATAGAAGCATCATCAATGTCTCCTATTTCCCTTCAGTGCAGAAAGCTGTAGCGGATAAAGATTTCTCCTACATGTTTGCCACCAGTGTTGAGCTATTTATGATGCACATCACTTGTGTGTAAAAATTATCAGTACATATACTTGAACCGATACAGAACACTTTACAGTGATTGGCTGCAATTTTGGTCCTCGCATTCCTCTTTTCTATCTTTACCTACATTGTCCAAAGCAGAGATCCACAAGTTGACTTGAGCAGATTCGGTGAGATCCTTGCATTGCAGGTCCTCAGGTATAGCTTTCTCTCCAACTAGGAGAACAATGGTCAGCACTGAAGTTCTGCAAACCTCCTAAGACTAGTTGGGCTTTGAAGATCTTCCGCTGTACAGATAAAGCTTTTAAGCTAGAAAACAGATGAATCTTTTACAGTACTGCCTAATGTAATGGTGTAGGACCAGTGGTTGTAAAGGTCCTAATCCAGATCAGTCCCGTTACGTTATATGACCTGTAGGTGCCTTCTTCATGACCAATGTGAAGTCAGACACTGTGGTGCATAGATCTGACAGAGGAGACCTTCTACAACTGGATTCTTCTTCCTGGCTCACTCTTAGACATTGTCAGAGCCCAGCAATGGAAGACAGTAGTATAAGATCTTCTTTGCTGGCTCTGTTTTCAACAGCTGGTGAATTTACACTTGCAGATGAACTGCTGAAGATCTAGGCTTGCAAGGGCTCCAAATACAAATGTGTGTTTCTGATGTAAGAAGACTGTGATGTAAAGGGGTCACTAATATAAAGTGGGACTCTAATGTGAAGTTGGGGTCACCAATGTAAAAAGAGAAGCTATGGCTATGATTTAAAGGGGTAATATATATTTATTGGGTGGTCTGTTGAAAGAAGCATTACTGATGTGAAGAAGCATGTCCTAAATGGTAGCCTCCTTGTAAAAATTTAGCACTGGGGTTCATAGATCTGTATCTAGAAGACTAATAGCAGTGGTGCAGAGTTGTGGGATCAGGGGAGCCCCTAAGCAAATTTTGGTTGGGTCCAGAGCCTTGTAGCTATGCCAGTGGCTTGGTCACACATGATTTCTAGATATTTCCTATGGGACTGTAAATCTTCACTGTGTGAGTTCAGGTCCACTTTAAAATTCTTTAAAGGAACTCTCCTGCCATTACCTCTTTCTGTCTACTTCTCAGTAATTGGCCTTGAGAGCACTGGCTCACCGCTGCAGCTATTAGACGTTAAGGAACTCATTATATGTTCCACAATGAGCTGAGAGTGCAGGGTCCAGATTCTGCTCAGGGTATAATTAGTAATAACTCTGTGTTCCAAAACACCGCAATAGAGAGAACATGCGCTCCTTAATGCCAACTACGGAGTAGAGACTCTGGGCTTACGTTCTGCTAATAGGCAAACAAAGCATAATTACAGCATACACTGCCTACGACAATGTGAACAGCGAGCGACTGAGTCACAGCCACTACAAGCCATAGTGACACGTAAGACAAATAAAACAAACCATATATGGGACTTTCTAGGCAGCAAAAAAGATTTTAGCACTTCAAATAAATTTAAAACAATAAAAATAGTATTGTTATTATTTGTAATAAAATAATTTTAAAACAGATCACCCTCCTAAATATATGTGCGTTACTGCAAAATTGGCCCCAGAAATCACACCTGGAGGCAATGGAAGTATTCAGTGGAATTTTGAGCGGTAACAGCCAATATGTGAAGTATTCAGCTTGACCATTCAGGTCCAAAGCGTCTGTGAGCAAGGTGTATGAGGATTGTTAACAACATATTTACATTTGGTATATGATGCTTCCGGGTTTAGCTGCTTGGTGACCTGTCTCCCTTGACTTCTGAGGCAAATTTTAAAGGAACGCCCGTACTGTGCTTTGAAGTTGAGGGAAAAGAAGGATTAATTCTCTAGATCACCTGATGAAGCGAACTTAGTTTACGCGAAACACGTCGAGAAACTGTTCATCTAGAGATCTTGCTTGATTTGTTGTGAAAACTAACAGTATATTTAGGATGATGATCTGTTGTAAAATGTGCACAGCTCACTGTACTTTAAAAAATACATTAGAACAGACAGATAAGCATAAGCATGTTTAATTGGGGACGTCACTTGATCTCAATTTTTTCTTTGTGAAAATATAATTTCACTTTTCTTTTTTTATGCAATTGATAAAAAGTGTTTATAGGGACCACTTGGAGTCATCCGGAAAGCTTGCATCTTTAATAAACCAATGGTCACCAACCTTTTGGAGCTTGCGGGCCACTAAATGCATGGACTCACCCAGAGGGGAGGAAACTTCCTCCTGCGATGCGTATGGAAGACATGGTCCGCGGCTCTAGCCGGTGCACCCCCCCCCTCCAAGCGGGGTCCTTCTCCTGACCAGACACCTGTCAGAGCCAGAGCACCTGTCAGACGGCCGCAGCCCACTAGTGGGGATTGGGGACCCCTGCTCTACATCATGCTGGCAGTGAATAGGATTCTTTACAGACTGTGGCTGCTCTCTAAAGAAATCAAGCTTTAACTGATGTACTTGGTATGCTGACTTAAACATTAATAAAATGTAATAATTAATGAAAAACTGTGAGCAGGCAGGTCCATCAAGTTCAACCACAAGTGAAAAAAAACAACCACTAGGAATGCTCATAAACCCCTGGTACAATTTGCTCCAACAGGGGAAAAAAATTCCCTGAGGCGATCAGATGTTCCCTGGATCAATGGTCTGTTTTAATACCCGGTTATATTCTGTGCTTCTAGCAATCTACAGTAGTTGCTGAAACTACTTCCTGAGGGAGCTGATTCCTCATTTTCACAGACTGTACAGTAAAGAATCCCTTCCTTATCCGGAGCTTGAGCTTCTTTTCCTCCAGATGCAAAGAATGTCCCCTTTTCTTTTGTAATGATCCCAAAGTGAATAGTTGGGAAGAGAGTTCTCTATATGCACCATCTTTTATATTTATACAGGGTGATCATATCCCCGATACATTTCTTCTCAAGCGAGAATAGATTCAGTTCAGCTAATCTCTCCTCATAGCTGAGCTCCTCTATTCCTTTTATTAGTTTAGTTGCCCTTCTCTGCACTCTCTCCAATTCCACAATGTCCTTTTTGTGAACTGGTGCCCAAAACTGGACTGCATATTCCAGATGTGGTCTGACCAATGCTTTGTACAGGGGCAGGATAATGTCTCTATCTCTGCAGTATGAAGCATGCATGTTGTTAACCCCCAAGTGCATAACTTTACATTTATTTATATTAAATGTAATTTGCCACTTGGTTGCCCAATCAAACAGTACATCCAGGTCTGTTTGTAGATTATAGACATCCTGTATGGACTTAATTCCATTACATAGTTTGGGGTCATCTGCAAACACAGAAATTGTACTTTTGATCCCAAACTCTATATCTTTTATAAATATGTTAAACAGTAAAGGTCCCAACACTGAACCCAGGGGTACACCAATAATAACCTTAGACCATTCAGACTATAAATAATTAATTACATCTCTCTGGATGCTGTCTTTAAACAAGTTCTCTATCCATTTACAGATTGAATTTTCCAAACTTATAGACCCTAACTTGCATATTACCCGTCTGTGGGGTACAGTGTCAAATGCTTTAGCAAAGTCCAAGTACACTATATCAACTACTACTCCACTGTCTACATGTGATAACATGCCAGTGATTAAAGAGTCTCTAAAAATTAGAAACCACAGCTTTTGAAAAAACTGAGCTCAGCTCTTTGAGGACACGTGGATGTAATCCATCAGGTCCTGGTGCTTTGACAACCTTAATTTTGCCCAACAGTTGGGCAAAATCATATCAATTTTGATCTATTGTGGCTCATTTAAGTCAGTGACATTGCTATTAGCAGTCTGGACTTCAGCTCCGCCATTTTCCTTTGTGTACACAGAGCTAAAAAAAAAGTGTTTGGTAAATCCGCCTTTTGTTTATCGTCAGTTACCAACCCAGAGACATCATTTAAAGAGCCTACATGCTCAGATATTTTTGCTAATAATATATTTTAAAAAATTGGCGTTTGCTTTACTTTCTTTTGCAATCTGTCTTTCATTTTTTGCACATTTTATCTCCGTTTTGCATCTTTTAATATATTCTTTATAGTTTTCAAATGATGAAGGTGATCCTTATTCTTTTTGGCTTTTTTAACATTAACTGTGAGCCACAATGGTTTTATTTTAGGCTCTTATTACCCTTTGGAATATATTTTTCAGTGTGTTTGTGTAGAACAGACTTGAAACATTCCCATTTCTGTTCTGTGTTCTTTGAGGACAATATTGTCTCCCACAAAAAACAGTCCAAGCAAAGTAATATTTCTAGTTGGGGCTTCTATAAACTGTACCATAAAATGATCTTGTATTAAATTCATACATTTCCTCCCTTTTGCTGTACCTGTAGTGTCATTACTCCAGTCTATGTCAGGGTAGTTAAAATCTCCCATTGCTAAAACTGTGCCAGCCCTTGCAGCCCTTTCTATCTGTGCTAGTAGTTGATTCTCTATGTCTTCTTTAGCACGATTTCTTCCTTTCTGTATGCAGGGCTCAGGGTACAATACCTGGTATCCCAGCATATGGGACAACTCCCCCGCACATGCACAGGAGCTTGGTCAATTTGGCTTGCTCGTTTAAGATGGCTAAAGATCTGGACCTGAAAAAAGGGCCGGGTACAATGGTGGCAATGCTGCCAGACCGAGGAGGTGATTGTATGTTATTGTAAAAGGAGCAGATGAACAACTATCTAATCTGTAAACCCCTGCCGGCTCACATTTTTTTATGTTTAATTCTGCTTTAAATTATATGTCTCTTAGTAGTGATGCTCAGCGATCATACCTTGCTTATTCTTATACCAGAGTCTGCCATACAGGTTGCTATTTTCTGCAGTATCTATTAATGTTTATTAGACACTACTACAAATCAGAAACCATGGGATCTGCCCAGGCTTTAGGTCACTTGAGGAATCTCAAAAACTGGAGTTTTTATATTTTGCTAAATAAAATGTAAACAGTTCTGGAATATTCCTTGAATTGGGACTATAGTTCCACACTTAAAGTTCAGGTAGGATATTTTTTGCAGAAGGGACAGGCGATATTTTTTCTGCAACATAAAATGCTCATCCCTTATTGACCTAAAAATACTGTCCTAACATTAGAAATTAGTAAAAAGAAATAAGCAAACAATTATTTAGGTGTAATATGTTAGTCTAAAAATATGTTCCTACTTTAAGTTTTCATTTAGGCAGCCATTAATATATTATGCTGGTGGTTTTCAACATCTCTGACCAAACACTAGAGGGCAGCAGAGCGGCTGCAATGTCAGCTTCCTGCCAATAAGGCAACTCCATGTACCATGATTTCTTCCCTTGGGTATCGCGGATGTGGGTGTTACACTTGTAGTGTCATATCTACAACACGATGGGGTTTCTACAACTGAAGACATTCTGAACGGAGCATGAACTGTAGCCACAGGTACTACAGAGTAATTAAATTCCCTAAACCTGAACAATAAATCTATTCTTTGTATCTTTAAAGAACAATATTTTACCTTCTTCACCTTTTGCAGAAGAGACCTGGTCTGTTGCTTCTGCAAAAAAGGCCCTGCCTGGTTGCAATTTTTTTCAAGGTTTGGTCACGCTTTAATATTTTTTGCTAGGTTTAATTTTTTATGACAGGCCCACTTTAAGGGGTCTGTTCAGTTCTATACTTTGAGCTGGGAATGGCTTCAGTCTATGATAGAATTTGATTGCTTATTTGCAGCATGATTAGTCACATTGGTCCATACCTCCCCCCATGGTCCCCATATCAAAGATCAGTCCCGGGTCAAGGCTTGGCGGAAGTGCCTTGGCCAATACACGATTCTGATTGGATGAACCTGGCAGATTGTGGCACTCACCTGAGAAGCCCATGTCCAGAATGACGGCCTTTTTTCTGTCCTTTACACTGCTGATCTGGGCAAAGTTAATGTCCAGGATGACGAAGAAGACGCAAGCGAAGAAGGCGATGATTCCGATGGAGATGGCATAGTTACACGCTCCTTCATTCCTGTTGTACACACAGTGCAGTTCAGGGCTTTCTATGTTGACGTAACCTTCATTTATTATAGAGGCGAAGACCACGATGGAGAATACCTGCAAGGGTTAAAAATGTCAGGTTAGAAAAAACCAATGTCTACACAATCTGACTTTGCTGGCTGCATTTTATTTTTTTAAACAAGCAATAAAAGACATCTGTATAGAGCCAATGTGCATTCGAAGCTGCATCCAGTCCCAAAAAGCTGCCCTATTTCCTGGATGCAGCATCATCTAACTCCATTCCCAGCCTGACCTGGTCAACCCTTTTCATTTTATTCATTTCTTACAAACATGGAGGTTTAGCATAACATGTGGGCATTACCTAGGGCAGTCTGCAGGGTAGGTGCTGTTTTCAGAAAGCATTGTACAGCACCCTGCTATTCCTCCTACCAGCCTGATCCCATTGCATTGGAAATAATAGGGAAAGCAGCTATGCCAATGTTTAACTGACCAATCACAATCTTCTAAAAGTAGACATGCGTGAGTGGCATTAGTGAGAGCTGATCATTTTCTATATTCAGGCTCTTTGCATCCTATTGATTTCCTTGACCTAGCACAAAGCATGAAATCTCACACAAAGGGGACCAATAGTGAACAATCAATCGAAGATACACTGCAGTACGTGGCGGTCAGGCGAGAAGACTGTGGTCTGCGTCAGCTCCGTACGGACTGGAATAATAGGCACCCCTCTCCCATTACACATACATGGATGAATCTGATGAATGTCCAGAGCAATATATGCAATGTTTAAGGGAAACCTAAATTGAAACATTCCTCTTTAAGGATCAGTGCATCCAGAACTGATGTTTTATTGGTGGATGAAGAATAAATCCATCTGATAGTTGTATATTATCTATGAGGGGTCTGTACGCCTGCTGTGTCCATTATAAGCAGTTCCTTACCCCCCAACCTCCCCCCCCCCTCCACTTTGTATTGAGTTCCCAGGTTTGTACACCTTCTGTAACTATTATGAGGGGCCCCAACCATTATTGTGCTGAGTCCTGGGTCAGTACACATGCTTTGCCCATTATGAGTGGCCCCCACCATCCTTATGCCGAGTTCCCAGGTCTGCAAACCTACTATTCCCATTATGAGGGATTCCTGCCATTCCTTTATTGAGTTTCTGAGTCTGCATACCAGCTGTACCCATTATGAGGGCCCCACTATCCCTGTCCTGAGTTCCTGGCTCTGTACACTTTTATGTCTGTAAACCATTACCTTAATATTGGGGACTCACACCATTTCAGTGCTGAGTTCCCAGGTTGTACTGGGTCTCCAACATACCAGTGCTGGCCTTCTGGGTCTGCACACCTACTGTGCCCATTATGAGGGGTCCCCACCATCCCCTTCCTGAGTTCCTGGGTCTATACATCAGTTGCCCCCATTATGAGGGACTCCCACCATCCTAGTCCTGAGTTCCTATGTCTTTACACCTTCCGTCTCTATTATGAGGGACTCCCCTGATCCCAGTCCTCAGTTCCTGAGTCTATACAGCTGTTGTGCCCAAATTTTAGGGAGTCCCCCCATCCCAGTCCTCAGTTCCTGAGTATATACACCTGTTGTGCCCAAATTTTAGGGAGTCCCCCATCCCAGTCCTGAGTTCCTGAGTCTATACAGCTGTTGTGCCCAATATTAGGTACTCCCACCATCCCAGCCCTAAGTTCCTGAGTCTATACACCTGCTGTGCCTAATATGAGGGACTCCTATCATCCCAGTCCTTTGTTCCTGAGACTATACATCTGCTGTACCCATTAAGGCATTCTCCTTCCACCTTATGGTTCTATTCATTTTATATTATGCAAAATGTAAGGGGAGGAGCTGGGAACAAACAAAAGTGGGTGCAAACACCAAACCTCCCAGGGGGACAGGAACAAAGTCAGGAGATCCCATTATTGGAATATTCAGATTCCTGATATAGTCAGGGGCTGACACTGTCCTCCGGGCTCATTCTATAACTTGTATTGGTCTTTTTGGGTTGAATGACCCTTTAAGGGGACCACATACAGAAAATGATTCAATGAATGGCAGAGGTGAGCTTAATTTCCAAATGATTGCATCTGTTAATAAACAGCACATTTCTCCAAGACAACTTGTATGTCAGAGTATGACAGTGGTCACCAGGATCAGAAGTGAAAGGAAATCTGCCAGTAAGGGCACAGACATCAATAATAGGCAGAGGATTTATTCTTCTGACACCCCAACATGTGTACAGGGGTCCCCCAACATTGTTTAATATGCCATGGTGATAATATTAAATACTTTTCCATAGAGGAGAGCAGAGCCGGATGCCTCATGTTTCTCATCCCCTTCTCTCTCCATGGAAGAGCCTAGCTTTGTGTGTACAGCGCTCATTCATTCATTCATGTCACCATATGGACACGATCATAAAAGATAATTTCCAGCAACAATCATCTGGCGTCAGTACGGGGCTTTATAAATGACCAGCTGCTGAATTTCCTATTGATTTACATCATATCAGATCGCGAATGAATATCTGTTGGTCCGTAGTAGCCCTATAAATGACTCTGACGTTTGGTAGTACAGTGAATACATAAGGAGTGACCCCGGCTGACATAATCCACGTACAGTAAATTGTGTACTATAATGGATTACCTAATACAGATAAGAAAGTCACTTCCTGCATTTATCTCCCCATGTCATCAGCTCGTCTGTTATTCATTGGTGAAATCGATCGGAGGCATTGCAGTGGTCAGATAACGCCGTTCTTTTATGTAAAACAAAACATATATCAATGTGTGAGATCACCTAGAGTTTCCCAAACTGGATTCCTCCAGAGGTTGCCAGGGATTTCTCAAGCAATGAGCAAGTTTTGCCTCTCGGGTCAGGTTAATAGAAGCCAATGACATTTTTGGCTATCTGTAAGGGTGACATTCTTTCCAATGATCAGCAATGTAAGTGGAATTCATCCTACTAACCACCAGAATAATGTACTGTGAGCTGTGGATATAGTAATTATAGCCGGGGTTCCCTGAAGACCTAAAAGTTATTTCAAGTTAAAAAGGTCAAGAAACACTGACCAAGACAGCAACCAATGGGACGGTGACTCTCTGACTAATAAATAAGTGTCAGTTTGATATTTGAGTCTACATTTACGTACGCCAATGTCAGCTGTAAATCATTGCTTGGACCGGCTACCTGGCAATGGTGGATCATGCCCGAGCAGCACCCTTTATGACTATTCTGGGAATGTTAAAGTGGTACTAAAATTCTACTTTTCAAGTGCTGGATCAGGCAAATCAATATTTCAGAAAGAGACAGGTGATGTCCCTTCTGTGATCTGTCTTACCTGCCTGACCGCTCCAGATTTCTGGTGACACGTCTCAGCTTTGGTTACCAGGGAAAGCCTGAAATCCCGGCTACCTTTGCGTGTGCCAGAGATGAATACCCCGGCAAGAGTTACGTCATCCTGGCATGGTTAATCAGTGGGAAGAACAGGTGAAATGGGCTATGGCAGATTTCTGTCGCTGGAAATGATCTTTACTGATGGTTTCCATTGACATTTGAACAAAGGAGCATTGTACACACAATGCTTTTCAGTTCTATGTAGAGAGGAGCAAGGAGAATGAGTATGTGGCACCATGTCTGGTCATCCCTTCCTAATGATGATGATCATCTAGCGTGTGTGCATAGCCATACCCCCACTTTCTGTCTTAGGGACGCAATACTAAGATGCACAGGTTCCCTTTGTATTGAGTTTCTCTAGTTAATACATTTCTATCTGAATGTAGCCTTAATCTCTTGAAGACATTCTCAACCAAGAGCTTGGTTGAACCTGAGAAGAACACAGAAGCCCTGAACAAAGAACACGTTCCTGCATGATTATAATTGGAGTGTTCCATGAACATCTCAGTGGTTAATGGCTCCTTTGACATATTGGAACTCTGGGACCCCAACTAGTCCATGCCAACTCCAGTCATTGATGCCAATGCAGAGGCAGAAACTGTAACTCCATATCATCGATTCTCATGTAGGGGACCACATAACCCCAGGGTTCCTCCAGAGGTTGCCAGGGGTTCTTCAAACTGTGGTTGATTGCACCCCATTTGATGATGCCTGCATAGTTCCGGTGCCAACACCATATGGTGTTGGCACCGGAACTATGCAGGCATCATCAAATGGGGTGCAACCAAATTAAGGTTGCCAACACCAACACCACTACTCTAAGGTCGTATTCTTCCAAGGGCCATCGATTTAAGTGGCCTTTTTCCTATTGACCCTCCAAAAATTGGTTTTGTTAAGGGTTCCACAAGACCTGAAAACTATTTTAAGGGTTCCTCAGGGGTTAAAAGGTTAAATAAGGCTTCCCTAATGTCTAATCAGTCTTGTCAATCGCCTCTATTATGTAACAAACTCTGTGGCTGTATTGTACCATGACTAAATATCAGAAAGCACTGAAATATAACGGGGGATTTACATCAAAATCATCAGGGGATTTTTATTCCTATAAATAAGATGCAAATGCTTTTATAGTTTTAACCTTCACGTGTGTTCCATCACGTCTCTCTAATAGACCAAAAAACATTTTTCCCTTCATAAATCTTTTTTTTGGACTGGCTCTGTTTCCACATTTTCTAGTTTTGCAATGCAGACATAACGCATGGATGAAAATCATGTTCTGCCCAACTCAATGCAATCCAAGATGAATTGTGACCAAGTCTCACCAGTTGCATTTTGTCCTTTGTGACTCCATCTATTGGATCATTCATCGGGGAACCACAATGCATGTCAAAACACACAGCAACACATACAACAGTGTGAAGAGAAATAAAAATTGTACTTTGTGCCAGAAGGGAAAGGCAACAGGTCCACTTAACTTTCCTCCTCTCTTCCTTTTACTCCCCTCCATTCAGACACGGGGCGCTAAGATAAAAAGCCATGTGAAAGCTCAAGAACTAGAGCTTACACTGGGCCAAGGACCACCCCTAGGTGACAACCCTGAGCCAATTACAAAGCACCATAACTGTCATGTGGTAAGAAGGGGAGTAGATCACATGTTCCCCCCTACCCAGAAGCGGTGAAAATTTTGGTTTTTGAACAAAAGCAAACTAGGGGAACCTGATAATTTGCCCTGCAGAAATTCATCATCCCTTGCATAGACAAAGACATAAAGGTACATTGTGAATAGTCAGGAACTTAAGCAAATATTAGCAAATATGAAGTGGGGTCCCACAAGTACATGCCCTCTATCATTCTGTCAACTGGTAGGTTGGGGTCCTGGGAATATGCTCATTTTGCCCTACACTTTTGTACACTAAAACTGGCCCTGATTACAGGTGACCATTGAACTTATTCTTACTGATAACATAAACTTTCTTCAAAAATATTTGAGATTCAAAATCTTTTTTTTCTACCTTATATATATTTTTTTATTTCTGTTTGATTTCACAGATGCCTGACTGTTTGAGAAGGTGTTTGTGTTTGATGGATGAGGGGGGGAGTCTATATTTGTATCAGTTACTTCTCACTTCTGCAAAATCTTAACGCCTGATGACCAGAAAAAAAAGTCCCTTGCAGAACTGTCTATTCTTTTGCAAATGTGTCACATAATACCATGAAGTTGTTGTGCTACAAATAGATGAAAGGATGAATCGGGAGTAATGGAGACAAAAGTGAACAGGGCAACCAGGTGTGTAAATGAGAAGCACTTTCTATCCTGGGGGGCTGGTAAGTTGGCCAAACTTCTGGAGCAAACACTAGTGCTGAGTGGGTGCAGCTTCACTGTAAATCTGATGTCCTGGGAGGTAATAGGGACAAGGCTAACCCTAAATAAATGGTGCCCTATTCTTAACATACCATGTATACTCAAATATAAACTGAGGTACCTACTTTATGTGAAAGAACAGGAAATACTTTGACTCAAGTATAAACCTGGAGCATAAAATCAGTAATCAATAGAAATACCAATACAACGAATGTGAAACAATACATGTATGGCAGCATTTCTCAATTTTTTTTAACATAAGGAAACCATTGTTATTGGCAAATCCAACCTGTTCTAGATAACATGGCCACATCTCTTTTAAACACATAGAAACAATTTTTGGTGAACCACCCACGTGTAGGACTTTAAAGGCCAACATTTACTATTATTTATTATATATAATTTATTCTTTATTGGATAACAAACATTAAAATTAAAAACATTGTCAGATGATAGAGTGATAGGTGAACTCCAATAAGGAGTATCTATCATGTGACAATGTTTTTATTATGTTTGTTTGTCTGGTTTTAAAAAAGGAATTTTAATGTTTGTTATCCAATAAAGAATAAATTCTTTATAAGAATCAATAGTAATTGTTGGCCTTTAGGCTTAGTCTACACGGACGTTTTCCCCAGCATTTACCCTGCGGCTTTTAAAGCCCATGTTTGAAATCCCTATGCATTCCAATGGGCTAATCCACACCAGGACGTTTTCTTCAGGCACGTTTTTGAGCTTTATCTATAATGTTGCTTGCAACGTTTCAAAAATTAAAACGCTGGGTTAAAGCTTGAAAACACACAAAAACATGGGTAAACGCTTTCGTTGATTTCAATTGGACATTTTCCAGCGTTTTAAGCACTTAAAATGCAAATGAGTTAAAACGCAGGAAAACACGGCATAGGCATTTTTCAGCGTTTTAAAGGCAAGCTTTAACAAACGCAAATAAAACTGCATATAAACGCAATAGGAACGTTTACATGCGTTTTTAAAAACGTCCGTGTAGACCCAGCCTCAACTCCTATAAGTGGGTGGTTCACCAAAAATTGGTTTCTATATGAGGAAACCTTTGAAATAACTTTCAGGACCTCAGGAAACTCCTGCTATAACTTCTATATCCACAGAGTGTGGTGGTCAGTGGGAAAAATATCTCTTACATTGCTGCTCAGTAGGAAGTATGTCACCCTTACAGACAGCTTTTTGGTTATCACTTAAACTGACCTGAGAGGTAAAAATTGCTCAATACTCAAGGAACCCCCAGCAACCCCAGGAGGAACCCTGGATGAGAAATACTTATCCATTTTTAAACCTTTATTTAAGGGGGAAAAATAAAAACACAGAAGCTCAGCCTGTATATATTTTCCATCAGTGGATGACGCTATGTAAATTTTGTTACAGACAGCTTATTTTTGACAGCTTTGATCTGTCAAACCAAAGACAAATATAGTTCCAGGGCATGCAACTAAGTGACTCAAGTATAAACTGGCATTTCTATTCTAATGGCAAAAAATCCCGGTGTATACTTGAGTCTAGAAGTAGTCTACATGCAACATCTCATATTATTTCTAAAGAAACGATACTGTCAAACAGTGAAAAAATACCCCATATGTAGTAAGATAATGGGTATAGGACTAGTCACCAGTATAGCCCACAGGCAATGGATCATTTCCCCATTACTGACTTACTATACCTTGTCCTGCACTTTCCATATGGAGGTGGTCATCATGGTAGAGGAACAAGGCTTTGTTTCCTCATGTTAGAGCATGCAACAAGGACAATCTCCTAAGACTTGGGGTCAGCAGTGCCTTGGATGATGGTATACTGCAGATATGAAGCTATGAGGCTACAGAGCAGAGGAGCCTGGAAACAATCACATACCATGTGCTACCATTCTCAGAACAAATTCAAGGTAACATTTCTCCCTACTGTTTAACATTCTAGGACAATGGTTCTCAACCAGGGTTCCTCTAGAGGTTGCAAGGGGTTCATTGAGCAATGAACAATTTGGATCCCTCATACCTGACACCAATGATCTGTAAGGCTACCTGAAAAAGCTGCGTACACACTTCCAATTATAGTCTTTGGAAAGGATCTTTCACAATCCTTTCAAACGACTATGCACTGCACGATGCATGAACGAGTCTTGTACATACAACACCTTTATGCTCTATGGAGAGGGGAGGGGGAGAGCAATGAAGCGGCACCCCGCTGCGCGTTATCCCCCTTCCCTTACATTACGATCATTCGTCGTTCATCGTCCGTGGATCTGCCAGCACTGTCGTTCGGACGATGAATGACGTGTGCTGTACACACTCCAGATTCTCGCCCAATATTGGCACTGAGCCGATTATCGGGCAAGAACCATTGGAAGTGTGTACGTAGCTTAAAGGGGACATTCTTCCCACAATAATGAGCTGTGGATATAGTAATTATAGCAGGACATTCCCTAAGACTTGAGAGTAATTTTAAGGGTTCCCTCATAGTAAAAAGCTTGAAACTGTACTTTATAATATTATATTATTATTATTATTATATATTATGTATTTTATAATATAGCAAATCTCTACATTTGAGTTCAGGTTCCCTTTACAACATTAGCACTGGAAAATGTTTTGTATGCACAGTGCATTGTATTGGTTGTGTATAATATTATTATTATTATTATTATTAATAATAATAATAATAAACAGTATTTATATAGCGCCAACATATTACGCAGCACTGTACATTAAATAGGGGTAAAATAAAAATAAATATTTATAACCCAGTTTACATGATTTCACAAGATATGTGTGTTCTTTTCAGGCCTCCAATGTGAAGGAGAAGTGTAGCATCGCATCATATTTCACAGTCTGATAACAAAGGACGCGCTGCTCTCATAAATATAAAAAGCTGAACTGACTATTGAGTATCACTAAATGCCCAAGTCAGCACATTCCAGATCACTTCCCATAGAACAGAAGTAGCTCTTTGGCAGAATATCTTTGTTGACCACATTTCTTCAAGTGTTCTTCAGAATAATAGCAAGTCAAGTACACCAGTTGCATAGTTTTCTGCATGGTAGCTATGAGGTCAGGGGCACACACAGCTTTTAGGTCAGGGTTACAGATCAGCTTTGTGTGCCATGCAAGGCACCACCTGTTCTTATGATCTGATCATATTAAAGGTTATTTGTTATAATCTGAGTGTTCCCTATTGCAAATTATGCAGCATTACTTCTTAGGGTTTGCTTTGTAATTTACTATTTATTATCGTTGCTCTGTGATAATAAGACTTCTCTCCTCCGTAAAGAAATCCAATAAGGCGAAACGCGTCGGGTTTACTAAGGACGTTACGTATATTATTTCAAGTAACACCTTTCAGCAGTATATTAATGTCTAGTTTAGACATCCCAACAAGGATGTAACAAAACCTGAATAAGTTGGAAAAATTGAATTCACATTTTTTCACTATATTTATGTGATATGATCATTCTTGAAATTAGTTTAATTCTATATAAATAGCCCTAAAGAAAACCCTCTACTTGTTTGTTTTTTCTATATATGAATTATTAGCCAAGCTTAGCCAGGAAACAAGCGGAGCTCCATGGATGCCTTAAACTTATATGCTCTATCAGGGAGAGAATACAAACTTATAATACCAAACACTACCATCCCTGAAGGGTAAAGCTGCAATTTTATAGCAATTTAAGAGATTCCCTTTTCTGTCTGCTCCTCTTTAAAAGCACTAAGCAAGTTACATTAAATTAAATTACCTAAGCAAGCGCAGTCTATAAAAGTTTTTTTTCTTTAACTTTTTGGTGGCCCATGTCTTAAAACTTCATTACCTTGGTGCAATAAAAGTATCTGACTTTCCAGCTGAGTGATTGTACTTAGTACCCCCCCCAAAAGTGCAGAGTATATGGAAAGTGGTTTGTTCTCCATTGCTGTCTACAAAGCATTGGGGTGCTCATACACCATTGCACACATGCACACCAGTATATCATTCAACATACATACTGGTACACAATTGCACACATGCACACGGGTACACCATTCAACATACATACTGGTACACAATTGCACACAGGTACAAGTACACAACTGGCGCACACTGATATAGCCCACCCCATCATACTCCGTGCCAGCACAGAACCCGTTACAATCTGCCTGGCAGAAAATGAGTTCTATACTGCGTGTTAGATTCTTACTGGAAATCAGCCAATTATTCCATTTGCATATTTTATTTCCTGCAGATGTCTCAGCTTTGGGTAATTGACGATGGCCTACAGCACTTTGTATGCAAACTGAATATTGGGAACTGCAAATCAAAACTTACTGGCAGGCGGACTCGGAAAGCTCCGTTTCCGAAAACAAATTTTAGTTTTAGGTTAAAAATAAAGTATGACTAGTGATCAATGTGACAGCCGTACAACAAGCTGGAAACCTGTGGAAATATTGTATAGGAGTTGTAATAAAAGTCGCACCCCAAGCATGGAGTTAAATACGTACATGTCTTATTCTGTCAAGGCTCATGACAGTTTAGCAAGTAGGGTGACAACACTTTCCTGAACTTTGGGTTAGGAATACATTGGTGTCACCTTCCCACCTACAGCCTGCTCTTTTGATTGGACTGAAATAAGGAAGCAAAATTCCAATATGTCTGTTAATTAGCGGAGCTAATTAAATCTCAAGAGAAATAAAAATTCTTTAAAAGACAATCCAGTTCCTTTTTATATATTTCATAGATTATTGTCTAGCTTTAAGAACCACAGAAAATATACAAAAATGCTCTTTAACTTGCTTATTTGTGCCTTTAAATTTTTTTACAAGCAGGAAATAAGAAAAAATCTATTTCGCGGAGACAAAGATGGCAAAAACCTAATATATTATTATTTATATTTGCTTTGTGGGTCCTCCTGCCCCATCCTTAACTGTTCTCCAAAGTTTTTATCCTGGTGTCACAAGACAGAAATTGGAGGCAATAATCCAATGGGATCACAGAGAGCAAAAACATACCCTTAAGATTTGCTAAACCTTTTTTTACGTTCAAGTTAAAAGCCAAAAAGTCCCCATATTATAAATAATCAAGTAGGGTCAGCCACCTTCCAAAGGAGGGACACACTTTGTAAAACTACCCAAAAAATGGGATTATGATTGCTTTTAAAGTGGTGCAATCTAAAAAAGGCAGGGAGTTTCCATGGCACAAAGCCTTATAAAACATCAAAATTATTTTATTGATAAGCATAAAAACAATTTTGATACATAAATAACATATGTTTGTAAATACAAATACAACTTCCTGAATCAGCCCACAAATGAACAAAGGCATAAAGTCCAATATTTTAAACCAGATATTTACTTTAACTCAATGCGTTTCACAGGATGAAACCCGCTTCTTCAGGGGAAGGAAAAATATCACATTGGTTTTTTCTAGAGACATAAAAATAGTTGTGTACATATGTATAGTTACCCTCTTTAGAGTTGTGGATATTATTAATTCTCCAAAGTGGAATTTATTAGCAAAAACCCATATTTAGGATTTTTTTTACTGTATCTAGTACTATAAGAAAATTATTGGAGTCAGGCTTTAAAGAAGGGGGAAGATCTCAGTGTGGCTGTCACCATAGTGGTGGCCCACAGGCCAGTCCAGGGTGGAGAATTGGCAAAGAGTCAACAGAACCTCAAAAAACAAGAAGTGATGTCAACCCAATGTGCTGTGCGGGTTCTTGGCACAGCAAGGACAGCTAACACAGTGTAAGGTGAGTTGCTTTATGATTTTTGTGATAGGTAGTTTTTTCATAGGTTTGTGACACACTGAGCAGAAAAGAAATGCTAGAGATGATCACAGCAGATTTTGCACCTTTGGCAATCACATTTGCAGCTCCCGTAGTTTCATCCTGCCAGGTTCTTTCTTACAGCTAAATCAGAACTGATAGCTATGGGTTGCACTGACACTTTTCTCTACACTAGCAAACCCTGATGCCTCCTCAGGAGCCCATCACCTGACAACTTGTGACTGACTTATCATATTTTTAGCTTAAGTGAAAATAAAATAGTCACAGATGATGAAACAGAAATGCAAATACCAGACAGAACAGTAAGGGTAACACGGACTATACAGAACAAAATGGATACGACTGTATATCTCTGATCAAAGGCTATATAGCAGAGAATGTCACATTTTGTTGTCATCTACACCAGTGGTCGCCAACCTTTTTGGACCCACAGACCACTAAATTTACTGGCTCCGGTCCACGCACTCCCCCCATAGTGACGTAATGATGCCAGAACCAGCCCACTCTCCCATCGCAAGTCTGAGCCTGCGTCCAGAGACACAACCGCCCACTTCCCTGATCCTGCGATCCATACAGGGGACAAGGTCCGCGTCCTCCCAGTGGGGTTCTTCTTCTGACCCCACCGGCCAGAGACGAGGACCACCGGTTGGCGACCGTTGATCTACACCATGGCAGAGTGGGATTCTTAAGAAGGGTCTTTCAAATTCCAGGATCATGCTGTCAGTGTGCCCAACTCTATAGGATTTCTCTTTGTTTTTTGGAAAGCATCTCCCACAGGCTCACCATGGCTTTACCTGTTCCTTAGATCACTTTTCTAAGAAGGAAAAGGTCACCAGATTAGGTCCATCCCAGGTTACTGAGCCTTTGCTGCTACCTCTTGGTTGGTCAAGACCAACTGTGGACTTTTGACCTCTCCATGGCCAATACCAACCCCTACAAATAATCAAATACCCCTTCGGAAGGGTACCCCTTTAAAGTGCATATAAAGTCATTGGAACCCTCAGACAATTGTAGTTAAGATTCATTTTTTACACTCAATTTTCCAGGTACAAACTTCCTATATTATTACTGTTAAGTCTCCCAAGGCTTTGAGAACCAGAAACTGTAACCGTTTGCCCCAACAGACTCTCTGGGCATGCATGGTGACCTCATCCACTCAACTCTCTGGCAGGACCTCTCAACCTACCTAACTGCTCTCTTTAAAATGGACAAATCCTCTAGAGGTGGAAGGCCATGCAGGGCACTTGTTTAGGAAGAACAACGTCATGCTTAAGTAACCCCTAACTTTACTTCATGTAAGAGCTAATGCCATGGTCCAACATCTTCATCATACCTTCCAACCTTCAAAAATCTTACAGTGGCTGCTCTTTTGGACTTGGAAGAGCCAAGGTCTTGCAGTAGGGTTAGTAGATCATACCTGTACATAGCTATAGCATGGCCTTACCAACACTCCTACTATGCAACCAGAAATATATCAAGTTCCAGAATAATGGCCATTCCACCCACAATGGTCCCTATAGAACCCCCTTCTCCTGTAGGCCAGGTATGGGGTTTCTCGGACGGACTCCCTGTTGGGTAATATTGCTCCCTGTGTCCTCAATGGTGAACTTAATCCTCTTCAATCTTCAGTTAGGCAGAAGACAGAATGGATCTACAGTCTGATATCCATCGTAACTCTCCAGACCGGGAGATTTGCTCCGGCAGGGGGAGAATATTGTAAATAATGGCAAACAAGCAATCCCTGGGAGGTAAGGCTGAGCTGTTTGCATTGTCACAGATGCCCATTAGTGACTGGGTATCTTCAGATCTCTTAAACAGACTAAAGGTGCGTACACACTTCCAATTTTTATCGTTCAAAACGAACGACGAACGATCGATTGGGCAAAAAATCGTTCGTAAAAAAGTAACCAACGACGCCGACGAACGAGGAAAGTCGTTGGAAACGAACGACCGGACCGGCAGATCGGATTGGACGACGATCGTTGAACATCGTTCGTGTGTACGGACGTTCGTTGATCGTCCATGATCTGAGCATGCGTAATGAACGAACGTTCGTTCACTTTCCTGTCGTGCACATAGTTCCTCTATCGCTCAAACGATCGTATCTATTGTGTGTACAATATCTACGAACGATCGTGTCATTATCTCTATGTGCAGGATCGGTGCTATACGATCGTTCGTAGATATCGTGCAGGATCGTTCGTCGTTCATTTTCCAACGATAATAATTGGAAGTGTGTACGTAGCTTTAGTATCAGATTCCTTGCATACATTGTGCCAGTCAAAGATATTTACAACACAAAATGAGAACTGAGCTAAATCTAAGTTCTCTATTTCGATGGCCAGACTTCCCATTTATTTGTGGTATTGTGCATCTTGTAGACATATTATTTTATTTCTTTTTTTCTAGAGAAGGTGCTTTTATTCTTAGCTACTTTTATAACACAATGCTGATTTTGTATTTTGATGTTTTTGAATTTGTTGCTGTGCCATTATTTCATAATTATGTTTTGTGTACGGCAAAAAGTTTGTGGACATCTGACTATTAATATTATTAAAAAGGATTTATATAAAGCCAACATATTACGCAGCGCTGTACATTACATAGGGGCTAATTAAACCTATATAAACTTGTGGACATCACAATCCAAATCCATGGGCATTAATCTGGAATTGCCCCAACACCACCATATTTGAGACTTATAAAGCCTTTAGTGGTCTTTGAAGGGTTTTCATAAGATTATGCAGTTTGCAGTGAGAATCTGTGTCTAGGAAAAAGAAAGATGGTACTGTGCAGAATTATTATATACAGAATAGGAACTGATACGGAGAACTACACCCCGGGTACAGGACAAGAAAAGTAGTATTGTGCAGAGATCATACATACAGATACTGAGAATTACACCTGGCGTACAGGACAAGAGAAGT
>NC_092864.1:14213560-14216832 GCF_032062135.1 Pyxicephalus adspersus
GAATTACACCCGGCGTACAGGACAAGAGAAGTAGTACTGTGTAGAAATCATACATACAGATACTGAGAATTATACCCAGTGTACAGGACAAGAGAAGTAGTACTGTGCAGAGATCATACATACAGATACTGAGGATTACACCCAGTGTACAGGACAAGAGAAGTGGTACTGTGTAGAGATCATACATACAGATACTGAGAATTACACTCAGTGTACAGGACAAGAGAAGTGGTACTGTGCTACTGTGCAGAGATCATACATACAGATACTGGGATATACACCCAGTGTACAGGACAAGAGAAGTGGTACTGTGTAGAGATCATACATACAGATACTGAGAATTACACCCAGTGTAGAGGACAAGAGAAGTGGTACTGTGCAGAGATCATTCATACAGAATAGGAAGAGATACTGAGAATTACACCCTAGGTACAGGACAAGAGAAGTGTTATGATTCCATACATAAGGTATTGTATATATATACAGACGGTATTGTATATATTGTCATTATGGTATGTTGTATTATATTCTGTTTGTTTTTACAATACATCCATATATACAGAACCAGAACAGATACTGAGAATTACACCTCGCTCCCTGGACCACAGAAGTGATACTTACAATACAATACCAGCCCAATTCGATTTCAGCTTTTATTTTCCCAGCCCTTAAAAAAGAAGAACTCTGTATTCTCATTGGTTGCTGTACTTGGTGACATTTGGGTTTCTCCCGCATTGTTTTCAGGGGTAGTAAGTGAACATTTTTGCATTACGTGTCAGTATGGATTGCCTTGGGAGATCAGCACCTTTGTGTCCCACCAGGAAACAAATTGTTAATATACCCTAAGGCTTTCACCTCCAGGTAATTCGTATACACCGTTGCTACAAGGAGCAGGCACAGAATCCTCTAACAATCCAATGTTCATTTCATTGCTCCTGTTTAAACTGAAAATGATGTCAAAATAAAAGAATACCCCGACCTAGCTTCTGTGCTGAAAGTGTTTTTATACGATTGTTTACCCATAAAACAACACTGAAATATCTTTACCTAATCTGTGCTATAAATGACTATGTGACTGTGAAAGTTTCCAACTGTGCAAATATTTCAAAGTCTCTTCTTCTCAAGTGTCTTTATTATACTCACTTCAAAGTGAAAGAATTCTCCTTTATGCTCTTCACACTCTTTCCTTGGAAATATAAAGCTACATACACACACTGAATGAAAACCTGTATGTATGTGTATATATGTGTACAGTGGTCCCCTGTCATTATTCATCAATGTGTCCAGGCAGATTGATGAACAACTAAATGGAACTGACTACTGTACTTTCCCAGGGAGTAGAACAAAGCAGGGTACTGTTGGCTCATTGTCCCTTCTACATAGAACAGAATGGTGCTGTGTGTACAGGGCCTTTGCAGGAAGGCCTGATTGCACTTGTTGTCCTCCATCATGTTGTCTCTATGCGCCAGATTTATTACACTTTCATCAGTGAAGCTGAGTGATCCAGTAAACCTGGAATGGATTTAGTCAAAGTAATTTGCTTTTTGCTAGCAAATGTTTTGAATCCTGGATCACCCAGCTTCACTGATGAAAGTGTATCTTCTCCAGCCTTGGAGAGCTTTAATAAATCAGGACGAATATGTTTTTGTAATAGGAAGTTGGGATCTAGACATTTTATCAGACAAATATTCAGTCCCAGCTCTCCCCACTCTCTGTTGTTGGTGTTTGCGTGATATAGAAAACCCTGCGTGTAATGCAGAAGTCATATTCCAATCTGTTATATAACGCCATAACTCCTACTTTTTCCTTCTGCAGATTCCCTTATTCCAGTTATTCCACTTATTCAAATGTAGATGTGAATGAGCCTTGGATATTTTAGTTAATAATAATGCAGAAAGTAACATTCACAAGCTTTAAAATCTGCTGACCCTGTGGGGTGCTCTTTGCATTCTGGTTGCAGATGATTACACAAAACTTAGATTGAGGGATTGTTTATATATGTTCTGTCTAATTTTTTCTTAGCAGTTTGGTGTAGAAATGTACACAACAAGATGTAAAGGGAAGACATGCTTAAAGGTCTCAGTGTTCTCTCCGGTCTCTTTTAGCTGGGCGTACCACCTGGCACTTTTCAGTAACCACCCGGCTGTTTTTGTTACTTAAAAGCTGGGTCACAATACAGGGGCTGCCACCCATATACAGCTTCTTCCCACCAAGCTTAAAAACCATATTGAGTTGAACACTGGGCCTTATGTCTTTGTTGAGGAGTACAATAAAATGGCATAACAGCAACAACATAACAGCAATAACAACAATAAAATTATATTAGTATCCAACTATCCATGAGTTATGGGACGTTCATTCTTGTACAATGGTTTTTCAGGATGACAGCCCCCCTAGTTAGTTGTTTGGTTTATTCCAATTGTTTCTTGTTCTTATTTTGTTACTAATTTGCTAAAGAAATATGAGGATTTTACTGTGTATTGTATTACACAATAAACTTGGTAAGGAAACAACTACACGCTAGAACTAAAAAAATTAAAAAAAGGGATAGGAAATGTTTATGACTATGCAATCAGTTTTTTTTCTTTATTGTATAAATCTGCTCATTGTTCCGGCTGGATGCTGGCTACAAATATGATTGCAATGTATGTGATGGTTCTTTATTTCTGTTTGTTATTTCCATTTCATGTCAATAAAAAAATAATTAAAAAAATTATATTATATAGAAAAGGTCACCTTAAAAAATGAAAGCAATAAAACATTTTACTGCTTCCATTCCATATGGGACTTTTTGAGCTAGTGGAGAGAGAAGGTGGTTCTTCCTCATTCAAATGTATTTCTGGTAACAAAAAAAAAAGTATTGTTATGAAGACTTTATATTTAAAAAAATAAAAATAACATTTTTAAGCCTATAAATACTTTACCTGCCTTAAACTAAAATATTATCATTTATTATTTTCAATAGTTTATTTTTGCCTGTCTACATACACAAAAAAACAAATGTTTTCTTTTTATACTTTATATGTATATATATAGAGTTGTATCTGGGATATGTTTTTTCCTCAGTGGTTGAACTAGATGGACGTTTTGGTCCTTTTTTCAACCTAGCTATGTATTTGCCAACTTAAAAAATCTAATAATGTTAAGTAATAATTGATTTAGCAATACAACCCAAGCTAAAAAAAAATAATTTAATGAGCTAAAAAAAATCTAAAAATATAAATTATTTTTATCAACACTTCCTATTTTTTCTTACTAAAACACAAAAAAAA
>NC_092864.1:14217378-14247733 GCF_032062135.1 Pyxicephalus adspersus
ATATACAGCAAATGACATGCTCAGTGTGCTTTTTCCTTTGATAAAGCTCCATTCAACTTCTAAAAATAGCTGATTTCATTAAAATATTATCCACCCTGATACAGGAGATCCATGCAATGAATGCTATGAAAAAAATCAGGGCTCTTTCTCTATCAGGAAATCAAGCAGCTGTCCTGTTTTCCTTTTGTAGGATTTAATCATTGCATCCATCCATCTCTCCGGCTGTGGCATCCCCAATGCCGGCATTCCTCCACCAATCACAGCGTGGCTCCATTGACACTGCTGATGTCACAATGCAATTGGTGATGCT
Source organism: Pyxicephalus adspersus (assembly GCF_032062135.1). Lineage (NCBI taxonomy): Eukaryota > Metazoa > Chordata > Amphibia > Anura > Pyxicephalidae > Pyxicephalus > Pyxicephalus adspersus. The sequence continues at coordinate 14,217,689 of NC_092864.1, forward strand.
GTTTCCAGGAAGAGTGAGGTCTATTGTCTGATAGGAGAGCCCTGCCCCTCCACTATATCAATATACCCTTAGAAATGACACGGGAGAGTGAACGAAATTCCATTGTTCCAAGCTCTAGGCTCCCTCTTCCTTCAATAACTAAAATTCAACGATTGAGCAAATGACAGCAATAAAGCACAAGGATGATACATGCAAAAACATAATAATAATTTAGACACTTTTTTTAATAATATAATGTTGCAGCCAGATGGCCATGGTTATTATGCTTTTAATGACATTGAAACGACCTTGTAGTGCAGCTACGCCTTTCAGTACGGTAATTGTGGGTTCAATTCCCACTTGGGTAATAGGATAATTCCATTCATTGGAAGCACAGAGGTTGCCCCCTGCAAGCTGTTCTTAGGCTTCCCTACCGATAAACGTTTCCTCTCACAGATGCGATCTGTCTTTTATGAGTGACAGGATACTGGCTGAGCGGCAGATCGCAGTTTGCACCTTGACCTTCATTATTCATTCAAATGTGCAGGGATGGTTTAGGATAGAATGGGGTCCTGGAAAAATATGAAGTGTTCCGGCTTCCTGTATCCTCTGCCATTCTGTTTTTTGGGGCTCTGGTGAAGGTAGGGACAGTTACCTCACCCCCCCAAAAACTGCCCAGTTTAGAAAAACTAATATGAAATGAGGGCCCAAAATGCACAGCATCCATGTCCCTTCACCCCCTGCCATTATGTGTTTTGGTGTCTCGGAGAAGGTAGAGACAATTTCCTAATTTGCCCTTCTCCCCAGACTTGACCCTGTGTATCACATTTATGTAAAACACCTTCATCTATTGGAATTTAAGTCCTGCTGCATTTTTTGGAAGGTGCATTCAGGATGTCCATTGAGGTAACATTGCTAATGAATGCACAGTGCACTCTCCTACGTGGCTTGGTGATGGTAGGGACTGGTGTGTACCACAGCCAGACTACTTTCTATTAAACAGGGACAACAAAAAAAAATAAATAAATTGGTTAATTGAGAAATTTAGACCCCATTCCCCAGTTGTAGCTAGATTACCACCCTTATAGATACCTATTAGCCTCATGCTGCTGGCTCTACCAAGTTGTGTTGGCCCCAGAACTATACAGGCGTCATCAAATAGGAGGATCTCCCACAGTTCCTGGAACCCCTAGAAATCTCCGGAGAAACCCTGGTTGGCTGATACAGAGTGACAGTTTCTGCCTTGCAAGGGCATCAATGGGTAGAAATGATATGGACAAGCGGAGACGCCACAGTTTCATGTACAAACATTAACCTTTGAGATGATTATTAAACACTCTAATCCAGCATGGTGGCTCAGTGGTTAGCACTCTGGCCTTTACAGTGATAGGTCCCAGGTTGGAATCTCAGCCAGGACACTATCTGCATGGAGTTTGCTGTGTCTGTGTTTGCTTGGGTTTCCTTCCACATTCCAAAAACATGCGGTTAGGTTTATTGCCTTCCCCTCCCAAAAAAATTGACCTTAGACAGTATTAAAGACATATGACTACAGTAGGGACTTTGTACAGCTCTGTGTAATAACACGTGTAGATATGGAGTCCTGTATTCTAGTTGTGGAAATCCTGGTACCTCCCCTGCTTAAGATTACTTGTTGCCATTACCTGGTATTTTAAGAACACCATTGGCAGTACCAGCAAAAGAAATGTGTGTAGGTGCTGACAAAGAGCAAGATTCAAGAAGGAGTGATAAGAGGGAAGAACTAGTTGCTGTGCTTTTTGCTCCTTCACAGTCATGTAGTTGGGGGGCGGGGAAGAGACCAAACAGTATCACTTAACCACAGTAAAATACAGACTGGTCGCCAGGCTGGTGGTGCTGTTTGGCAGGGCTGTGTAAATCTCCAGACTAGCTGAACAGAAACACATTTTTAAAATGTGTATTTATCTGTCCAACATTAAAGGATTTGTACACAGACACCTGATCTTTCACTCTCAGGATCAGGTCTCATTCACCTCTTTGCTTTGTGATAAAGTGCTCACAGTGAACCACAGCGTGCATTTCAGGTATCGGTGAGATGTTGTGCCGGTAATTGTTCTTGTAGCACCCCCAATGCGCCCTTAAGGTGGCATCAAGCTGAGATCTCAGCACCACAGATGTTAAATGGGATCTCCGCATCACCATCAAGGGCAGCAAACTCAGCAGGAGGAGCAAGACACAAGGCTTGGTGAGGAAATTACTATTTAATTTCTATATATAAAAAAAAATAAAAAAATAAATAATATTCCAGCATGTGTTTCCTGTACTAGTTCCAGCTAACAGTGAGAACATTGATGAATCTCATTAATAATATGCTGGGAAAACACCGATAACAAGACACACCATATAACACACTCCCAACCTAATCTCATCTGATCACATTTTTGCTTGTTTGCCAAACTTGAATTAAATATTCATCCTGAGAAATGCTGAGATGTGCCAGCCGTTGCTGGGGTTTGTGTAGATATGACTTGGCTGCAAGATAGCCAGCAAAACTAAAAAATAAAAGTATATAATAATATATTAACATTTTTCCTTTGAATGGTAACTGTTTAAGTCCTGTACTTTAGATTAACTGGTACCACCCCTGCTTAAAACTACTTGCTGTCTTTACTGCTGCTTTATAATGCGACAACAGGCAGTCATGTGACAGAATCCCTACCTTATTCGGTCAGATGATCTCAGCTGAAGGGGAGAAATCGACCAATACTAACTCTGTTCCTGCTGTCAGAATTATCACATGACCAATGCTTAGTCATTGGGTGTCAATACCATGGTACAATGGTGGGTTCACAGGGGTGCAAAAGTATTTTTTAGGTCCAGGTATATCTTATCACTTTCAGGGTGTGGCATATATACTTATGTATTTTATCTATTCATTTAACTGTCATATATTAAAAAAAACTTATGCAGTTATGAGTTAATTAAAACTTATTTTTGAACACAAGCAGTATAAATAACTGCAGTTGAGTTTAAAACTTTTACATTGCTAGCCATTAGGAAGAATGTCACCCTTACAGATAGCCAAAAAGATCATTGGTGTTACCTAAACTGATCTGAAATGTGCAAATTTCTTGTTGCTCACGGACATGGCTTTAGAAGAACATGAGGATAAAGTAAAGAATAGTATTGACAATCTGCTTGCAAGTAAATACCATTTGTATTGAAATATGTACATGGAAAGCCAACGCGCTTCAGGGGAAGAAACTCCACTTCTTCAGGGCTAATCAAGAAAGGGGATTAGGACTGGATTGAAGGATCGAGTGGATACATAATTGTTGAGGGAGATCATCTGCCTTCTAGTCCGGTTTCTTAAGTGAAATTGTTCAGCCTTAATTCCCACCTCTGTTTCTGTCCACCTGAGAGTGTTGGGTGTTCCCACCCACCTATCTCCTCCAATTAAATTCTCTATAATATAAAGTTACCATTGCACGATGGAAATCAGGAGCAGATCTAAGATCGTTAGGGTTTAGTACACAGGAGCAGATCTAAGATCGTTAGGGTGTAGTACACAGGAGCAGATCCAATGCCGATTTTGTTTTTCAGTGACCAATCCATTCGGTCTGAAGTCCCGAAACAATTCAAACATTTGTATGACATTATCCACTTCGGATTGTTTTGCATGAAAAATGATCAGGAATATGATTGGATTTAATCATTCTCACACAGGACATGACTTTGGTCTTTACAAATGTATCCAATCAGCAAAAAAAATAATTCATATAGGATTGGTCAGTTGCTGATCGAAAATTGGTACAAATCGTCCTGTGTATACTAGGGATAACTCTACAGCATTAGCCCAAAACCTAAATAAATGTTTCGATTGGAATTACTCTTCTATTGTCCTTTAGAACAGATTTAAAGGGCTAATTTAGGGAAAGAAAAGAAAGGTCAGGGTTGTTCATAGCAACTGTTTACCTTGCCAGCTGCAGTCCCCAGTGACTGCTGTAAACTTGTTACCATGGGCACCGCACACCCTTTTCACCGCCTTTATATGGAGACACGCAGCTTTGCACATGATGAACAGCTGATAAACATCGCAAGAAGGGAAAAGGCAATTTGCTTGCGTTATTGATCTAAAATGAGCAGCCACAGCATGTGAAATGCCCGTTCACCACCCATGGCACAAGATCCAGGTGCCCTAAATAAAGCCAGCCTGGAGACACAACAGCTAGTCATTATTACAAGGGGATTTCCAGCAGTTCTGCAATCTAAAATAAACAGCAGACGTTAATATTTTTGCTTTTCCTGTGTACGTTAGCCTTATCAAGCCTTTGTCTATCCATCTCTGTTAACAGAAAATCTCTGAGATGCCATATACAATTTATGGGATTATTCATAAAGGTCTGCACAGCGGATTGATGACATGTGCACTGCAGAAGCCCATAGGCAACGGTTAGATTCAAGTCAACGGGCTCAAAGATAGATTCGGATGTGTTACAACACTTTAGACCTGAATTACCGAAGCTATCCAAAATAGACCATCATGGGTAGACTTGGGTGATCACAAATCTTGGATGGATCTTGTCCAGGACTGAAAACTTCGGCAAATAATAGCACATGATTTTAGGAAATCCATTATAGGTTTGCTCGATCACCCAGGATCACCTATGATATTGTATGGTCCCTATTCCTGGAAATCTTTATTAGGTTAGACCCTTTGCATGGTGCCTTCAAAAGCCTTCTAATGGTAGTTCATAACAATAGATCCAAAGCTGACACCCATATCCAGGCAAACACCTCATCCCTTATTATTATTATTAATATTATTATTATTATTATTATTAATAATAATAAATAGGATTTATATAGCGCCAACATATTACCCAGCGCTGTACATTAAATAGGGGTTTCATATGACAAACAAATACAGACAGTGACACTGGAGGAGAGGACCCTGCCCCGAAGAGCTTACAAACATGTTTAGGAAGAAAAAAGTTTGTAGGCTAGTTTTTACTCCTCTGAATCTACCATCACATGACCCTTTGTGTAGGTTCTTCCGGTAGTAAAGAGGGTGATCCACAACTGAAGTTCCTTGTTGTTTCCCTTAATGTCTATAGCTGAGGTACAGGTTCACTTTAGACCCGCCACCTTCCATGCTTTATTATCGGACAAAAAAGCCACCCATTGTTGTGATGGACAAAAAGTGAGGATGGCAGGTGAGGCTGGGCCTAAAGCCCAAACTCAACATTTGGTTCTCCAAGGGCACTATGCAAGGTGTTTATATGGACATGTCTGCCTTCCATATCTCCCAATGTTTTAGTAGCTTTAGAACCAACACTTTAGGAAAAAAAAATGTAATTCTCACATCTTGTTCTGGAAGCATAAATTAAAGCAGTTGTTGTGTGGTTAGCAAGAACAGTTCATATTTCATGCCGTTGACTATCATTGAAAGCCAGCCCTTCCATGCACAAAACCAATGCTTCTCAGCCAGGGTTCCCCGAGACGTTGCTGGGAGTTTCTTGAGCAATGAGCAATTTGTACCTCGCAGGTCAGTTACCACTGACACTGAGTTAGGTAAGGTATTTGTAAGTGTGACATTCTTCCCACTGGCCCTTATATGTAGAAGACATTTATTCTATTTAACACCAGAATGTACCATGAATTGAGCATATCATAAATATTGAAAGGGGTTCCCCGATACCTTAAACTTGAAAAGTTCCCCCATGATAAAAATATTGGGAAAGGCTGATCTAAAAATTAGTGACCTCACTTTAAGGAGGACTGGTTACCCCATGGGATCAAGCAACTGCTACCGGTATTGTATGGTTGCTCGTCTGAACCTTAAATACGCTTGGCTGCACTAGTTGTTTCCCTAGGGAGATCTTGGACTTCTTTCTAAAATTTACATTTAAAAAAAAAAGGAAAAACTGGTTGAGCCTTCAGTATGTCTGTCCCTATAGTGCTTTTATCTTACGCATTAATGAATAACAGCACCGTGGGAAAGGTATGAATAAATGTTGCCAGGTGTTTTCTGAAATTACAAGGTCACATTGAAAATGAAAGTAGAGTTACAGAGATACTGTTGGGTTATCGGATAGAAAGGCCAAACCCAAAGCAAACATCGAAGATGGAAAAATCCAAACTTTAAACTTGTGTCTAGACCGGCCATTCTCAACCAGGGTTCCGTGAAACCCTAGGGATACTGCAGAAAATGCTAGGGGATCCTTGAGTTGTGGATGATTGACTTCTTTTTTCTGGTGCCTATATATTTTCAGGTCCTATACCACTTTTCAGAGCCAGAAGCATGACACCAAACATCATTTCATCTTTTTTCAGTGGCATTTGGACTACTACTGTAAGGGAAACATTCTTCCAGCTGATCACCAACGTAGGGGGCATTTTCCAAATAATCTTGTTTTAACACAGGTTTTTTAGAAAATAATTGAAAAGGGTTCCTCTGCGGTAGAAGGTTTGAGAAAGGCTGGTCTGGACCATCAATTATAAAGTGATATATATTTTGAACAGGCAGATTAAGCACATTAAAATAAGCCCTTATTCACCTCTATGGTGGCCTGGTGAAATTCCTCTTTAAAGTTGACATGAGAGGCACTGAAATCACATCACCTTTTTGCTGTACCTTCCACTAGGAGCAAAAGTTTGGCATGTAAACACACACAAGATGTTTCCAAGCTGCTTGAAACCGACTGAAATGCATAATTGTATTGATCTTTGAGGACTCCACAGTGCAAGCAGCTAGAGAGATGAGATGGGGGATGGTTGAACATCCAAAGGCTCTAAGACTGCTGCTTTGGGGTCACCATCTTGGATGTGAAGTCAGCAGATCCAGCAGACTCAGAGTCATCACTCAAGAGTATTTCTGTAGTATTCCCCTTTCGCTCCCCTATTGGCAGCCAGGTAAAAGTTATGTGGTGGGAAGTGAGGGGTAATGGAGAAGCTACCAGTACAGACAGCAATTAGGAACTCCCTAGGAAGAGAGGGCCATGATATGCTGGAAGAAAGTGGCAGAAAGTGGTCAATTATTTTTAGCGAGTTTAAGTGGGTAAATGTTGGGGTTATGGGCTGGGTTAATGTTAGGATTGATGATGAGCAAAGTAGCCAAAATTCTTTTAATTTGACAAAATTGCATGGGAGTCTATAAAGAAATTCTAACGTATGTTTAATTTTTTTTTTATTATTCCTAGAATTGGTCTTAATTATTAAAGAGAACAATATGACAATCGGGGCCCCATATTTAATGCATGGCCTTGCTTCATGCAGTAGAATGACACAATAGAATTACCCATTTTGCAGGAGAATTTTATAGAATACTTGTGTTGGCAGGGCACCTATATTTGGGGCAAGTTTTCGAGGTCAACCAGTGTAATTATACAGGAGAAATACTCCTTTTAGCAGGGCAATTTTGTAGAACCAACAGTGGCAGGCAGGCAGGGGTGCCATTAACAATTTTTGAGCCCCGCACTAGGTAAAGTTCGTGGGCCCCCTGCCACCATATTTTGAAGCTCCAGCTTTGCAAAACTCCAAGTTCTGTAGATCAGAACCCAGTACAGAGGTACCCCTTGTCACCCCCTTTCCCCAATGATGGCCTCATTGGCAGGGCCCAATATATAGTGCAAGGCCCTGGTTCATCCAGTAGAAGAAAACATGATTAATGGTGGTAATAAGCTTTGACAGGGCCCCCTGCTAATCACCTCCCCACATTATCCACCAGAATAGGATAAAATAAAATCTAATTGTGATACAGGATGAAATAGTATTAGAGTAAAAAAGGTAGTGAAGATTGTAGGGAGTGTTAGTGTTATAGGGATTGTGTTAGGGTAAATGGTGGGTTAGTGTTAGGGATTTTGGGGGGTTGTTAGTATTATATTTTCAGAAAGGAATTATTCTGAAGAGGCCATTGATTTAAAGTAACCAATCTCCCAGCACCAAAAACTCAAGTATTAATCCAAATCACAGCCTAGCAGACAGCTTGGTAAACCCCACCATGGCCATCCATGACCCAACCAGAACCATTATGGAAGAACAGACGATTATTTTTCAGTTTGAGGGGAACTATTGCTAATACAGAGAAGGCCAAACGCTGGCAAAATTACCTATTGGGCACAAACACACACATACCCCTAAAGTAAAGACAGCCTGGATGGATTATTCCTTCTCAATCACTACAAGGCAACAAGACTCAAGGTAGCCATTTTGTAAAGTGCACGAGCCACAATATGACTTATGCCACACCAGTCACTCATTCCCTAAACTGATAGCCCATACCCCTTAAAAATAATCAACCCACCAAAACAAAATGTACTATAGAGGATGACAGGTCCCCTTTAAAGCCCTTCTGCAGAAGGAGGGAGGGATTTAGTTCCCCCTGAACTCTTTTATCAATATTGTTCTGCTTAATAATACATTGAGACTACAAAGCTTTGACATGATTACAAGGCTGTGCAGCCACAGGAGAGTGTGTGTGTGCATGCATGGTAATTATAACACGTAGCACTATGCGTGTGTTCTGTCACAATACACTGTACAACCTTTGCATACAGAAGCCGTCTCCTCCCTTATGGTTGAGGTCCCATCTCTTGCAAAATGAGCCAATGAAAGAAGACAGCGGAACATAATCATGTCTGATCCATACCATCCTTCTCAATGTCTTATTTATTCATTTATAATTATAATATAAACAGCAAAAAAATCATCCAAGCGTTCGTTACATGGCCAACGTACGTATGTAAAGCTAGGACATTGGAGCCCATGTCGCCGACCCAAGCTGTATGGGCACATCTCAATGGATCATGGACCAAGCCAACAAAGCTCTATCAAATTTATAAAATAGATGGATAATGGATTATAACATTGCCATATCCGAGATACCAAGCCCACCGTGATGGTCTACCGGCATCCAAACCTTGGCCACATCCAGTTGACCACATGAGATCCATGACCATTCCTCAATTGATTCTCAGTTGGTTATAATGTATCTTTATGGTTACAGCCTAGGCAAATCTAATCAGTGAACCCCATTTTACCCTTTGATGGATGGTCAACCCAAGAGCATCACTTACCCAAGATAATATCCTCACAATGGTCTGGGGTCGTTTGAGGAATTCTACAGGCTCAAAGCCCCCGCCTGCCCTTCCAGCTCCAAAAGAGGCTCCTTCCATGTCTGCAATGTCAGAGTTCTTCTGACCCCTCTGTGTGTCAATGTCTGTCTTCTCCTTTTTTGCTTTTGGCAAAGCTTCTGTCCTTCCTCTATTCCTCTGTCCTTCTGCACCTCCTCCTGCTGCTGTCAGTCTGTGCACTCAGTCTCTGTCTATGGTGCTGAGTGTATGAGCATTACAGCCTCATCTCATTCTGCTCCTCCCTCAGCTCCAGTCCTTCTCTCCCTCTCCTCTCCCCTCCTCTGCTTCTTCCTTATCATCCTTCACAGTTCCCCTCTCCTTATCTCTGCTTCTTCACACCCTCCCTCCTCTCCTTCTGATGCTTCCTCTGCCCTCCCTTCTCTCCCTCTGGAAGGTAGGGTTAAGGTAAGGCATTTCCTCCAAGGATAACAGAATACAGAACACAAAGCAACATTGGGGATGCTTCTTCTTAATAAGGACCACGGTGGTCCCATCGATCTGATATCGCTGTGCAATATTGCTTTTTATCTATGCCAAAAAATTATTTATTTCTTCAAATTATTCATTTTCATTTCAATCGCTTTCCTTTTTCTTAATGTTAACTCAATCAAGAAGGATGAAAAAAATTTGAAAAACACGCAAAATTTTTTTAACGTTTTATTATTCAATGTTTTCGTACATAAAAATATATTTAAAAAATAGGTTTCAAATTGGATTGGATCAAAAATACCAGCAATGGTCTGCGCAGTACACCAAATGCAAATGAAAATGAAGAGGTGCGGTCAGCCTTAACATATGCTGAATAATGTACAGCGCTGCGTAATATGTTGGCGCTATATAAATCCTGTTTAATAATAATAATAATAATAATAATAAGACTGCGGTTTATTTAAAGGAAGGTTGTCATGATGGAAATATGGGAGCTTCCATTGCGGACTTGTGTATATTCTAGGGCTGGCATGCTTATTTATGCTTCTCTGTTTTCCGGGTTATTAACCAGGAACCAGCACATGCATATTAAGGCGTACCTAAACTCAGAAATTTCACTTTGCCTAAAAGGGTAGACAACCCTTTTATGTAACATAAAATTCTGTTTGTGTAGGTTTTTTTTTAAGTGCAACACCTAGACAATCTTGGGTGCTCCTTCTGTTCTTGCCCGAGCATCTCAGGCATGCGCAGAAGGAACCTTTTGGTGAAAAGTGAAAAATTTGCCAATCACGCATGTGCAATGAGATCGGCAAGTTTTTTTTCAACCTACGTTACCTGATCTGGCTCCTGGGTCAGGTGACATAGGAAGAAGAGGCGAAGATGGTGCCGCCCGGCGCATCGGCTTGGAGACGAATGCCGGGACGACACAGGACCCAATGGAAGACACCTCCGGATTGATCAACTGAGCTGCGTAAGGTAAGTCAATTTTTTTTCTTTTAGGCACTTTTCAGTTTAGTTCCCCTTTAACTATCTTGATTTTACTGGATGCATGCTTGCTCCTATGCTTGAATGTGCACTACTGGAAGCTCCAAGGATTCCATTAAAATGTAGCATGCATGCATGGCATTACTGTAACAGTTTTTCTGCAAGGAGCACCCACAGAGCACCATAAGCAGCCAATCATCAGCTGAATACTGTTTTAAAGAGCATTTGTTTTACTTGGAGAGGGTTAGACATTCTGACTAGTTAATTATTACTGTAAAAGGTTCCAGCTGAGAAGATTCACTCCATTGTTTGCGTTGAGTATCATCACTGTTATAGAAAGGGAATGTAAATCATGCAAGGACAGATGTTCTGGTGACAACTAAGATGAGAATTCCCCTTACTTTGGAGGTGATTTTCAAATAAATTTCCCAATAGGCTATTTATATTTTTTGGCTATAAATGTATTTTAATGTTCCTTGTGCCACCCTGTATACTAGTTCTTTCTGCTCCTATCTGCTATAGTTTCATTAATCATCTCCACAATGCACTGTGTTCCTTTTAGAACTCATTTCCCTTTTTATTTAACACATATGAGTTTTAGTTTCTTAAAAAATTCAGTGGTTATGCAAGATTATCACATGTTGGAGATATGGCTGCTTAGGTCTATGAAATATCCTAACTAAAGACACATAAAATTAATAGTTATAGGTCTGTGGTCCCTCACAAACCTAAAACAAAGCAATGAGTTCTTTTGGGACAGAGGGTTGTCACCTTATAACAGGAACAAATATGTCAGAATCACTGAGTATTAGTGCAGATTTAAAAATACTGAAAGCAATTTCTGATATTACATTACATGTTGAAACCTATATAAAATTGGGATTCATTCACTCTAAAATTTTAGTAGTGTCAGCAAAACTTTCAAAAGGACTGTTATTGCCAATAGGTACTATAGACCGAAAGCTTTCAGAAGATATGAAGGAGCTTTCACTTGAGAAATTATCTTTAGAAAGGTTTTCCTCCTACAGCAATGCATAATAAATTATACAACTACTTAGGTAAAGTTCATCTGGTGCCACTGACATAACTCCAACCTTCTGAAACAGGAAATGTGGGCTATATTATAGGCAATCGATTTAGGCAAGACATGCCCTTGCCACATCCCCATCATATGTCCAATGGAACCATTAGACCTTTTTTTGCAAAGTATTTGCACCTATTAATATTATTACACAGTATTTATATAGCACTATCATATGCAGCGTTGTACAAAGTCAATAGTCGTGTCACTAGCTGTCCCTCAAAGGAGCTCACAATCTAATGTCCCTACCATAGTCATATGTCATCAATGTAGTCCAAGGTCATTTTTTAGGGGAAGCCAATTAACCTCACTGCATGTGTTTTTTTGGAATGTGGGAGGATACCAGAGTACCCAGACACGGGGAGAACCTGCAAACTCCATGCAGATAGCGCCCTGGCTGGGAATCAAACCTGGAACCTAGCGCTGCAAAGGATTTAGTGCTAACCCCTGAGTCACTGTGCTGCCTAGGATGGTAACAATCAGAAAAAAACATGAACATTAAAAAATAATTGGGTTGTTCTTCTATTAAACATTCCATCATGTTAGTTCTTGGTGCACCTTGTGATGGTGAGAATCAGCACCTGAGCTGATGAGCTCTGGGCTCTTGTTCATGGGGGTATATAAATAAAATTAATGATACCCCTACAAAACAGATTGGGGAAACCCTGTTTGTGGTTCAACATGACTGTGTTCCTGTGTACAAAGCCATCTGATGTGGAGAAACCTGAGTGGCCTACACCAAACCCTGACCTCAGCCTTTTTGGACACCTTTGAGATGAGTGGGAAAGCTGATGGCTTTCTAGGGCTTCTCATCCAACATCAGAACCTGACCTTAAAGTGTACGTATACTCAGAATTTTCACTTTACATAAAAGGGTAGAGAACCCTTTATGTAGGGTAAAAAAAAAGGTGCAACAGCCTTTTTAAAAAAAAAAAAAAAAAAAAAAAAAAAAAGGTGCAGCACCGCCCCCTAATTCTCGGCGGTCGAGATTGAATGGGAGCACAAAGCCTCCTAGGATACCTACATGAGGCATCCGCAGAGGCTCTTGGGCACTCCTTCTACGCATGCCCGAGCCGAAGGAAACTTTTTGCTCAAAGAGAAAGATTTGCCGATCTCACAACACCCGATCTCGCGCCTGGGTCGGGTGGCGTAGGATTAAGAACCAGGAAGAGAAGACAAGATGGCGGCGCCCAGAGCCCCGGCTCTGGGACGAATGTCGGGACGAAGCAGGACCAGATCCCAGACCCCCCTGGAGTGATCAGTTTGGGATACAAGGTAAGTGTGTTTTTGTTACATAGTATTTAGTAGTATAGTTCCTTTTTAATAATACTATTTTGGCTGAATGGGCAGAATTCCCTTAGACACCTTCCAAAATCATCTGTAAAACCTTCTTGGAAGAGTGAAGGCTGTTATAACCACATAAATGGAAATAGTGCTCAGTTGTGAAATGGTATAACCAAAAAAACTCATATAGGTGTGATGGTCAGTTGTCAACATTTTTGACAATATGTAAATGTTTAGTGCAAAGTGTTAGGTGTTAGAAAAAGGTTAGCCAATGGCTGCCAACCTCCCAACCAGTGTATGTGTCAAGGTAGGAAATTCAATTCCATCACTTTCATGTTCCATCCTAACAAAAGAAGAACCTACGGCATCTCACATAGAAACCAATGGACGCCAACCTCCCAACCATTGTTGATGTGTCAACGTAGGAAATTCACCTCAATCACTTCCCTGCTCCATCCAAACAGAAGACGAACCTACAGCATCTCACATATACGCCAACCTGCCAACCATTGTTGATTTGTCAGATTAGGAAATTTACCCCAATCACTTCCATGCTCCATCTTAACATAAGAAGAGCCTACAGCATCTCCTTCCATTGCCCTCTTCTTGAATGGCATCCCATGTACCAACCGGAGCCAAATGTTCATATGGACGTACCCGGGTATCATTTGGCATTACTCCCTTGCCTTCAATGTCTAAGTTCACCCTAAGGCTTACTGTTTGTACAAAGACAAAATGTCTCCAGACATAAGAGGGATGGACTGACTGGAGATGATTAGCCAGACATATTGAAGGAAGCACCAGAAGCATCTGCTTTATGTCACAACGACATTAGAACTCTGTGATATAGCAGCCAGAGGAACTTTGGAGAATAATGCATAACAGCATTACCCAGGAGCTGAGTTTATCTTCATCAAACGCCCGTGACTCACCTCTCTGGCCATGAGAAGACTTTCCGGAGATCCTCTGTCGTTTAGAGCGCCGTCTCCCCGGGAGATCAATGAACATGACGTCTTAGTGCTTATTAATGGTTCAGAGCTAAATTATGATTAGTGTGTGCTCTGAGACACAGATGTACACATTAGCATTTGTCAAAGCCTTGCCATGCAGAGTAATTTACGATGTGCTAGATTATGAGTGGGCAATAAATAAAAAGGTGTAAATCACATATAAGACTCTAAAATCTAGCTTAAGACTGTAGATGTGGTTATCATTCAATGGAAGCACATGGGAAAAAAAAGGATTTGTAATAGCCGTGATCTATGGCTACAAAGACAGCATAAACTTTTTAAAAGAACCTTTTGTTATACTGTACATTAGTTTTTGGTGGCAAAATGATGGCGCTGTATGTTTTGCCAGGGAAACTGGTTGAAATTCAAAGATTCCCTACCTGGGTTGTGATATGTCTTAAACTCCAAGGCCACATCAGATAATCATCACCCAAGATGAACAGTTGTGCTAGTCTCGGGTGGGAATCTGACATGCGTACAGCGGCCGTCCGATGCTTCACAGGAGATCCATGGATGACAATTAGGAATGACCACTATGCAAGTCAATGGAGGAGATCGCAGCGACGTGCCATTCGCTCATGCTCCCGCCATGATTCCCTCTATAGAACAGAATGGGGCTGTGTACTCACTGGAAACCATCATGGAAGATTGTTTCCAGGGACATAAATTTTATGTATGTATAACAAACCACCCTCCCCAACATCCAAAATTTACCCCGAAAACCCTTTAAAGCTCCACTTCAGCCAAAACAGATCTGATTGTGCATCCAATAGACTTTAATTCCAACGGAAGAAGCATGAATGGCAAAAAAACAAGAATGGAGAGACAACAATGCTGCTAATTCAGAAGTCTTGGCTCATCATTGTAAACCAGCTTATCTCCAGGAAAAATGTAATTGGCCATAAATTTAAACAGGCCATATGTACAACTAAAAAGATAATGGAAAAACCAAGGACTAATATGAGGGGGATGTGTACCAATGGCAAAATTAAAAACACAATATGGTGCTGTATTTCTTTTCATACAGAATTCTAATGACAACACATGGACAATATGTCTGCTGTAAAATTACCCTTTTATAATAATATAAAAATATATATAATAATGTGATATAAAAATATCATATAATTATAAGCATTCTTTCAGAATATTGCCTTTTATTATTCACCTAACCAATGGTAAATGCCATTCATTGCACATGGGCTGTTCCCTAATTTTGGTACAGTTCCGGAAAAGTGTTCAAAATGTTTGAATCCCAAAACTTGCTATTTATGAGCCCCAGGATTACCCCATAACCGGCAAACCTTACCCCTAATCAGATGCCATGGGTGGCGCTGATCCTAATCATCTTTAATCTAGGACAAATGACATAAAAAAAACTATTAAGCCTTCAACAACTTCCAACATGAAAAATTGTGAGATGGTATGGGCTGGTTTTACTCCCCCTTGTTGTGTCTACTTTTACGTTTCCATTTTATATCACTGTTTTATTTTCATCGGTTTCACATACAAGCAGGCCAGTTCTCTTTTTGGCTTTGTTTTCTGTTGAACAATTTGAAGGGGGTTTCCAAAATCAGCAAAAAGACAGAAGTTCCTTTCTTTGGCTGTTGGTTGTGTGTTCCTCTTTATGTCTGTGGGATCTTTGTGCAGAAGGGAGGAATGCCTCCCCTTTACACTTTACAGGGGGATGGCAGTCTCGGTTTATATTAAAGCCCAACTCTGCAAAGTGGTAAAACAGAAATCTGATTTTAGTAGTATAAGACTAAAGCTACGTACACACGGCAGATTTTTATCGCCCGATAATCGGCATCGGCCAAATATCGGGCGAAAATCTGCCGTGTCTACAGTCGGTGTCGTCCATCGTCCGAACGACCGTCCTGCCGGATCCACGGACGATGGACGACGACCGATCCTAATGAAAGGGAAGGGGGAGAGCGCGCAGCAGGGTGCCGCTCTGCCGCTCTTCCCCTCCCCTCTCGATAGAGCAGAATGGTGTTGTATGTACAGCATCGTTCATGCATCGTGCAGTCCCTTGTCGTTGGAAAGGATCGTGAAAGATCCTTTCCAACGACAAAAATAGCACGTGTGTACGCAGCTTAAGGCAGCTTACAAACCTTCAATTTTTGTTGCTTGAAATGATCATTCATGACCAAATGAACAAACAAGCACTGTACGTATGTTCTGTTCTTTATACGGGGGAAAACGAGCAAGCAGCACCCCACTGTTCTCTTCTCCATTGACTTGTATAGCGGTCACTTCATGCATCTGTCCAGACGGACCCGTGGACGGCATAGAACGACCACTGTACACATGTCAGATTCATACCCGACCACTCATATTGAGTGAGAATCATCAGACTAAATCATGACATATTCAATTTCAGTACTTCCCCATGCACCAAGGCTTTCTTTTGTTCACTTTATTTTCACCTTTGTCAGATGTCTTTAGACCAATGATGCGAGGGTTCTCTTCGGAACTTCTCTACCGTTGGGTGGTCACCATAGATGCATGATCAGCATTAAAATGAATGCAAACTAATGTGTTGATGTTCCTTGAGGAGGCGGGGCCATGACTCCCTGCACCTACAGTATCTCCTCTGGGTGTCATTCAACTACAAAGGACATCTTGCGGTAAAGAAGAGGTATTGCAGAAGAGGGGATTTGAGCATTACAGCTTGAGTGGCATTTTAGTAACCTACTAAAGAACTACTTTAGAAACATAAAAATGTATACAGGGGTTGAGCTTTAAGGATGAAAAAACTGGGAGCATTTAACTGCTATTTTTGTCCCCATTGCTGGTATTTCCTATCACAGCAATATCTTTTATATGGTCAAGAAGAAAAGGAAAATTCCCCCAATGGGTAATAGAAATAAATATGTGATTATATTAAATTATTGCTTTGGCTTTAAAAAGAACTTGCAGAATAAGTCACAAATTCTTCCCTGCTCACACATACAGCTCTTTCTGATATATGAGATATGACCCAGCTATGTACATTGGCTGCTACCAGCACCAACTATATTGTGAAATACATAAGATTATGTTTTTTTTATAAATAAATCGTTTTTTAGGCAATGACATGTTGGGCAATATGTTTTTATTGAATGTTATGCCAGAATATAATTATATCTTCATGTATTAATTGCAAATATACCAACCACAGCATATAAAAGCAGAAAAGCTGGTCTTGCATAAGAAACCTGCTGTTCATCTGATAATTATAATACCCAAGATCTATGTGTCAACAAACGTGAAAGCAGAAGTAGTCAAAAACTGTGCCCTGCCCAGAGGAAACTTCACCACTACCTATAATATTCAAACACCTCTCCTAATCTCTCAGCAACAAACCATGATTATTTAATAAGTAGCGCAAAGAGTAATAATGGGTTCCAAGGAGCAGTACAGGATAATGGTGCACAAATGGGGGCTGACCGGGGACTACTGGACCATAGGGAAGTATACACAAATTTGGGTCATCCTTCCTCAACATTTTTATTATGGGGGGACCCTTAAAATATTTTACAGGTAATTAGGGGGTCCCTTCTATAATTCCTATATCCACAGCTCACAGTATATTAGTGTGGTGGTCAGTGGGAAGAATTTCTTTTACATTACAGCCCATTGGGAAGAATGTCACCCTTACAGATAGCCAAAAAGATTGTTATTATCTTGTATTTATATAGTGGCAACATATTACGCCGCGCTGTACAAAAGTCCATAGTTATGTTATGTTCCTAGCAGGCCCCACAATCCAATATCCCTACCATAGTCATATGTCATTACAGCCAGAACACCCAACCTGTATGGGAGGAAACCCACATGATCACCTACAAACTCCATGCAGATAGTGTCCTAGCCAAGATTTGAACCTGGGACCCAGCGCTGCAAAGGCCAGATTACTAAATTCTGAGCCACCATGGCTGTGTGACACATCCATAATGCAAGGCAAACACAGATTTCCTTTAATATTGTGTATTAATGCATTTTCTGGCATTTATGTGTATGACAATCTTTGCTGTAACCACGTCAGATGGGCAATTAATTCACATTGATTCTGTTTTTACTGAAATGACTCTCATTAAGTCACAATTATGGAATCAGCGACTTAGCGATTGTGCAGAATTTATTATCAGCAACAATTGTCTGCATTCACCCCTATGGCTTAGCTACAACTCCATGAAGGACCGCACTTTGCAGCAGCACTTGCCAATATAGCGATGCAGCACTAGGTCATCCTTCAATAACAATACTGCTTTTTATGTCAGATTGCAATGCTGGTAATCCCTGATGCTTGCAATTTATTGCAGCAACTAATCGCTGTTAGCAAACTGTTAATCCTATCTGTACTTCATCAGCTTTTGTTCCCACTTAGAATTGTTTATATTTGCCTAGTACAGCGCTGTGTAATATGTTGGTGCTATATAAATCCTGTTCATTAATGATAATTATAATAATCTCTTTCCTCAATCACCTGCTTTTTGCTCATATTTTCGATGACTTGCATTACACACCTTGCACATAAAAGGGATCATTTTGTTTTTTCTTGGCAGAGCACACTGGTAAAGGTGATCCTTCCACATCAGCAACACATCCAGGTATCATCTGCAGCATTCATTGGTCCATGAAAGTGACATTTGTGTTCCTTCTGAGAAAGGTTATTGTTACAGATCAGTAAAGATTCTCCAGTATTTATGTGATGCTGCTGTAATGGGAGTCTGTACTGAGCCGAGCTTAAATTACCTGGCCGTAATGATTCTATGGCTTTATTTTCAAGTCACTGGCCTGGAACAAATATACAGGTTGGGTATTCTGGCCAGCTATAGGTTTAAGCTGATCAGCCAAAATACCAAAAAACGTAGTTATCCTTCAGGGATTTCCTGTTACTGGGTGACAACTAGCTCCAGATCATGCTCCCAAGTTGTCACTCTTATCACATGCACCCCACTATGGCTAAAAGCAGCGGGGCCAAAAAACATTTGCCAGATTTGGTGCATTGTTGTTACTATCTGTAAGTGCATGTAGACAGGAGGGGTCTACAAGACCTTGCAGGTGATCGGCAACATGGGGATAGGAAAAAAGCAAAAACTACAGCAAGCATTTGTGATGCACAAACTAAATATTGTTCCATTATGGTTTTGGATCTACAGCTTGTCAGCTGTTTGGGGAAGGGTCCTTTCCTCCTGTGTCACTGACTCTATTTGTCTGTAATTTGCAACCCCTATTTATTGTACAGAACTGTGTAATATGCGGTGCTAAATAAATCCTGTTTATTATTATTATTATTATTATTATTAATAATAATAATAATAAATAAAAATAATAAAGCTTACTGTTAGTACTGGCCTTTGAGAGTTCCCATAGTAATGAATAGGAAACCTACTGCATATGCACATACAGATTGGGATGCAAGGAGGATGTGGGTCAACTAGTGACCCTGAATGACGCTATGGATCATGAACAGGTAAGTAGGGGCTCTCCCTTCAAAGAATAATGGTAGGGAGAGTGTTAGAGAGAAGTGGCCCAAGGCAAAAAAGAAGTGAGGGCCCCAAATGCACAGAAGCAGTCAAGCTCCTTGGACCCGTGCCCTCCTATAAACGGGGGCTGTGGAGAAGTTGGAGGCCATGGCAATTGCCCTACCTGAAAATTGGCCCTGGATAATGGAACAAAAAGCAGTTTTTTTTCTTTTACAGACATGATATTCATAAAACAAAGTGACAATCAGAGCAATATACAGCCCCGTGTGGAATGACAGCCCATCCATGGAAGGTTTCGGCTGGCATGAAGAAGGCCCCAGGTGACACAGCAGGTATGAGAACAGCACTGATGGAGAGCTGACAGCACAGCGGAAGGAAAGCGGCCAGCTTGACTTGCTCTGGGGCAGGCTCGCCTTCATGTCACAGATCACAGCTTCTCAGGCTGCACACAGTGTAGTTGTAATTATTGCAAAGGAGTTCTTTTCAAAAGATCAATGCTACCTACAGCAGCTTGGTAAGGTAGAATGTGCACTGCTATCCATTAGGATGTACTAAAAACTGTTACTGTGTAAAAGACTAAAACCTGCACTTGTAAAGGTACTGTATGTAGGTAGCAATTGCCAGGCTCCTATATGCTATATGCCTGGCTGTCATGATGATGCAATGGCTGCCATCTTTTTTTTTTAAAGGTTTTTTTATTTTTTTCAGATTATGGTATGCAAAAACAGTGTAAAAAATATATATTTTTTGGGGGGGGTGGGATACAAAAGAGAGGAGGGGTCAACACATTAGCAAGAACATAACATTAAATGTAAAACAACGTGAAAAAATACCTATATCTTTCTAGCTAAGTACAATAGTATAGGGGAAAGGATCTCAACTCCCATATAAATTCTTGTACATGCAAAAATAAGTAAATTAAACATCAAAAAATAGATAATAAGGGGGATTTATAACATAACAAATACATATAAAAAAAAGGCAAAAGTAGCGATTTCCTTTATTTTAAGGATCTCCTCGATTAAATAACAAAACAGTAACCATTCTACTAGAGGGTGCTTTTTTTTATGTTCCAGTATTGAACACTACTGCAGCAACCAAGACCAGACGCTGTATTAAAAAAAAACCTTTGTGGCTTTAAACAGTACATAGGACCTAAGTAGTTAATAAATTAAATATTATTAGCACATGCAATAATAATGTTAAGATCACATTTCACAGCTCGATGAATCAGGTCAATGCCATGGCAAATTATAGGCTATGCTGTAATTGCATTATTGGAATGGACCACTTCCTGCATGAAATCCCAAAAAACATGGTTTCAATATTTGTCACGTTTCCAAATGCTGGATGGTGAAGTACTGGGGCCTTGGTAGAGAAACATTCTTGCAAACCCAACATTCTGGGGCTGTCCAAATTCTGTTCCCTGCTTTTGTCACAGTTGGAGTCAACAGAGGCTCCTTACTTCTGTGCAAATAGCTTTCAGGTAATGACATACTAATACTCTGAGCCCTGCTGCATGATGGGGTGTGTCTATGACAGCCCAGGTTTGGAGAAAGGGGTTGTTTGACCCTGACCATCATTCAGCCCAACAGAATGAGGTCATCTAGTGGCAGAAAGAAAGAATTGCATAGCTCCAGTTCAATTTAAAGGTGAAAATTCTAACAAAAGCTGTAATTTCAGTAATAAACTAATTTTTATAAACTGAATTTCAGCTCAAAGCACCACATAAGATGAGGCAGAGGGAACTTTGAAACTAATCAGACTCTTATAAGCAAATTTATGGCAACATGTGTGCTAATGGTCACAGTTGATTCCCAATTAACAGACAGAAAACCACTTTCTTGATACTTTATTCATATCAAATTGTATACAATATAAAGGTCACTCTGATTAACTATTAAACATTTCAACAAAATAAATCATTTTCAGATGAGATCACTGTACAAAAATCAGAGAAGGTTCAATAAATTAGGAATGTAAATGCATTAAATCTAGAGCAGAGTCACGCTGGCCACACACCTAAGCCACCTTTATTAATCTCACATTTCCAACAGTTGTAAGGATGTAAGCAGTGGATCTTCACTTGGGGTAAGCCCCCTAATGGGGTAATTCTGGAGGCTGAATGTAGTCCAAGGTTCGTTGGGTACCGATGCCAATGCACACTTAGGTTCTCCTTCCCTGCCACTGTGCTGCAGAAACTGGGCAGCACCATTATATACTTTTTAAATATATCATTACAAATAGTTTTGGTTTTCATTCATTTTTCTAACATGTTATTTCAGATGATGCAACATTTAAAAAAACAATTTTTTTTTTGCAGATAACAATTGATTTGCACAAGAAATGGCCTATTGGTGGGATGACATTTTACTGCAATGACACTTGTGCAGATTTTAAAGTCTTACTTGCTCATAGTTACAATAAGATATTGGAGACAATCCTCAGGCCTCCAAACTGCTGTCTTTAGGGGTTTATGGGGCCATATAAGCAACAGTCCTGGGACAGCCCGGTCCTGATGAAAAGTGTCACCTAAATCCAGTTGATATTGCTGATGTTTTTTTACCTTGGATTCCTTTTATGTTCTATCACTCTACAAAAAAATATTTAAAGTGTCAATATACTGCACAGTTGTAATTATATTCTGCTGGGTGAACTAATATGTGGTAGATTGCTTAATTCCCGGTGTTTCTTGTAATTCTTGAAATTCACTGAAATGACCACATGTAGGGGCATCTTCTGGGTTGGTCGAAATAATAAAACCAATGCACTCCCTATATGGTTGATATCTCAGCAGTTATTAGATAGGAAGTACCAGTAGACAATGAACAGCGCCTCTAGTGGCCAATCTACAAATCTCTATAATAAATAGACCAATTAATAAAATGGGCACACAGGTAAAACAAACGGTCTATTTTAGCTGTGTCAGGGTGGCAACTGCTGAAATTAGAACACACAAAGATTTTCTGTCAATATTAACAAAGAGTTCTTTTTGCAAACACTTTTATACACAACGGCCACCATCTCTGCTCTGGAGGAAATATAAATAATCATCATATTGATAGAATCACAGCACCATACTACAAAGCAAGTACAAAAGTTACTCATTTACAGAATACACCAAAAAGAGAATTTATAATCCCTGGATCCAATAACATTATTTTGTTGGTAACATTAAATAATAAAACAATGAGATAAAAAACACAACCTACATAAGATATAATTCTCTAGCAGCTTGATGATATAAATGAACACTGGTTGAATGTGAATCTTTCTTGGATGAAGAGATCTAAGGTAACATAGGTGTTATACTGCCGCCAAACTTCTAAAACCTGTGATGGTCTTCAAGATCAAATCCAATGTCTCTGTGGGGTCTACCTGGAACCCTTAACTCCAGTTCTCTCAAGGCCAAAACCTTTGCCTAGCCCAGTTAGGCTCTTCTATGTCATTTTATTACCAAAAACACCAAGGCATTTACTGCTCTCCCTAGGTTCTGGTATTTAAGGTGCCTGTACGTCCCTTTAGAGGCCTACAAATGCCATAGGGCTCTGAAAAACTTGGGATACTCTACTCTTAAAGCTTCAACCCCTCAGGATACTGTAGCATCTCAGGTTGGTTTGTGCTTTTCAGCTTCTGCAGAAGATGGCCTTCCCACAACGAGTAGGTATACAATGTATAAGAGGTGGTGGGACATTGAATGGCCTGCGCTTTATTATAAAGTACCCAAAGTAAAAGAGATGGTGGAACATAGGGTGGCCTTCACACTACTAAAAAAGTACCCAAGGTGTAAAAGGTTGTGTGATACAGGTTGGCCCTCACCCCACTAAAAGTATATGAGGTATAAGAGGTGGTGGGACTTAGAATAGCCTTCACGCTATTATGAAGTACCCAAGTTTGAAGAGATGGTGGAACATAGGATGGCCTTCACACTACTAAAAAGTACCCAACAGTGTAAGAGGTTGTGGAACATAGGGTGGCCTTCACCTCACTAAAAGTATACAATCTATAAAAGGCAGTGAGTGGGACATAGTGGTTTGAAGGCCATTCTTAAACTTATCCAAGGTTTAAAAAGTGGTAGGACATTGGTTAGCCTACACACCATTAAAAAGTACACCCAAGGTACATGAGATGGAGGGATATAGAATGTCGTTCACACCAAAAAACGTAAACAAGATCTAGGAGTTGGTAGGACATTGGCCTTCACACCAATAAACGTACACAAGATCTAAAAGTTGGTAGGACACAGATTGTCCTTCACACCACTAAAAGGTACCTAAGGTAAAAAAGATGGTGGGACATAGGATGGCCTTCAAACTGCTAAAAAGCACCCAAGGTATAAGAGTTTTAAGGACATTGGTTGGCCTTCACACCAATAAAAGTATGCAGGAGATGCCTAAACTAAATTCATTTGCTCATGTTAATATCGTGGGATGAATCCTAAATAAAACACAACCAGTTACAATATTCCTCCCTTTTCCAGCAATGGAAGACCAGCCAATAGCAGCTCAGAATCTGATCAACTGGACCATGCCTGTGTCCATTCACTCCCCTAAATTATTTGCAGCACAGCTTACACATGAGGGTAGTATAAAAAGTTCCTATCACAAAAAGCAATAAAAGGCTTAAAGAGGTAACCGGTCTGATATGAAGAATTAGATCCAGCAACATTAAGCTTTCTTTGAAGGTGGATTTTCTAATACTCACTCATAGGCAATTGGCCCAGACAGGGCTGTGCATCAGGTATGTCAACACCTGAAATATGTATACATGTTCCAGGTCAATGGCTTATCAAGCCATAATAAGGTTTACAGTCCAGGAAGCTTAAAAACAAGCCAGTGTTGTCCAAAACTTGGAACCAGACAGGTTTATGGTCTGTAGGTATTTGATGGATGCAGAGGCACTCGTGGAGCATCACTTAAAAAAATATGACCAGTGAAGGCAACCATTGTCGCCGATAATAAGAATACATGCAATCACCGGACAGTATTGATGTACACACCAGTCCAAGGTTTTTTTTTTAAAAATCAGAGGACCAGTCAATTTTGTAGAATACAAATCAAAACTATTTACATGTAAATGTAATGTTTGATGGTAATATCAAAGGATTCAGAGCCATGTGGGATGGAGAAAGCAGAATTATATTGGCTTTTAGTTGGCTATCCATGGGGCATATCCAAACACTATCTCCACCAAAATCCAAACTTAATCCTACCAAGATGACTGGGAGCAAAAACTGCTCATCAATACAGAGGCCTGGGATACAATCAGCCACCAGATGGGAAATACAGGGAATATCATAACAAGCAGGTGTTGTGTCTGCTTTTATGGGTTTTGGGGGGCACTTTGGAGAAGGTGGTGTATTTTATAAGAACTGATTGGGGGACATATTATTCTGGGAATAGGTTACTTGACACTGAGACCCTGATTTAGGAAAGCTCTCCAAGGCTGGAGAGAATACACTTTCATCAGTGAAGCTGGGTGATCCAGCAAACCTGGAATGGATCTGTTCAAGGATTCCAAACATTTGCTAGCAAATAGCAAATGATTTTTAAAAATCTATTCCATGTTTTCTGGATCACCCAGTTCACTTCTGAAAGTGTATTCTCTCCAGCCTTGGAGAGCTTTCATAAATCAGGGCCTGAATGTCCATATTTCTTGGTTTCCCCTGCTATAATTTTTTATATCCACGACTTACAGTACATTAGTGTGATGGTCAGTGGGAAGAATTTCTCATACATTGTCGGCTATTGAGAAGAATGTAACCCTTACAGTCAGCCAAAATGATCATTTAGTGATTGGTGTCACATAAACTAACCTGAGGTCCACATTGCTCAAGGAATCCCTAACAATTTATGGAGAAACCCTGATTGAGAAACACAACTTTGGGCTGTGTTAATTACATATGGCTGCAATAGGGACATGAGATTTTAAGTTGGTGATATGACTATAGACTTTGTAAAGAGCCATGGAGAATGCTGGAGCTAAATAAATACAAGATATTAATAATATTAATAATATTGGACATAAAAGTCTGCTCTGGTCCAGCCAGCAACTAATCACAAACCTTCAAATCTGCAGCCTTTGCATTCCTCCATTCTTTCTCCTATTACCAATAACATGGAAACAGAAAACCCTGATAGCAGATGTGCACAAATCCTTAGGTCTCTATTTAAAAAGACTGAATAGTGTATAGCAATGAAGTCACAATGGTGCAGGGGTTTCAGATCTGATTGTGACACCCAGGACACAGAAGACAAGTTCAGCCACCACTGATAAGGAAGAATACACCGGCACCCATTGCTTTATATGAGGAAGAAATGATGCTTACTGCAGTCCCGACATTGGCAGTACATTTTGATTTGAAGCTTTCAGGAGGTATAGATGTCTTTTTTCCTGAACAGGAACACTTTAAAACATGAAGGTTGCTGCCTTTTGGAAACGTTTCACTATCCTACACATTTATTTACTGTCAGTGTTGGACGCTCTGCTGCTGTAAGAATTATCACCTACAAATCATTATTACTGCTCACCTGTAAAAGACCAAAAAAGCATCAAACTAGTCAATAAGCTGTTAGGAAAGCTGCATGGAAGAATGTACATTCTCAAATAGCAGAAAAGCCACTGAGGCAGTAAAGCAGACATAAGTTATGGCTATGAACTGGGAGTCTATAGAACAGATAGAAGCAGTTCTAAAAAAGAAATATCCAATCAATCGCAGGATCCGTCCTTCCAGCCATCACGCCACCTCTCGTCCACCTTGGAACAGTCAAATTCATTCTTGCCCAGCTTCCTGTTGACGTCATTATGAAGCATGCACATCCATTGTGATAGGTTATGTCTGCTGCTTGTGTCAGGCTGGGTGCTAGTTAACCTGGAAATGGAAAATTCATATTGGTCATTGCTTTGGCTAAAAACAAAAATGAACAAAAATTATAAATCTCACAGCTGAGTCATTCTATCTATTTCTGTCCATCCAGTTCTGCATCCCACAGCTCTGGCATACAGCACAGCCCTGCCTGGCAAGGGAGGACCTGAACTTTTTCTGGTTCATTTATAAATCACACAGGTCTTGTCCCTTCCCCAGATTATGGCTGGACAGTGAAAGGAGAAGCAGCAGACTAATGAAGTCATCTCTCCATCACTACAATAAAGAACTACTGACCGTCTTCTTCTGCTGCTGCTTCTTCCTCTCCTAGCCAGAACTCTGCTATGCAGCACAAAAGCTGACTGCAAGACAAATTTAGGTATTTACAGGTAATCCCCGGGTTACATACGAGATAGAGACTGTAGGTTTGTTCTTAAGTTGAATTTGTATGTACGTTGGAACAGGTACATTATTTTAATAAATGCAATTAGGACAGATGTTTGTCGCAACATATTATTAGGCAGCATGGTGTCAGTTACTGTATAAAATCCTCACTGTGAGTTAATCATAAACAAAGCAAAAAAAAAAATCTTTATGGGGCCTAGACATTCATTAACTTCTGGAGCAAGCAGTGCTTTGATATGCAAAAAGAAACCACTGCAGAATTTGTCACTGAATTTTTGTCACTGGTCATTAAGGAGGTACAAGAACTTGCAGAAGAGATAGGTTACTAAGATCACCCATAATCTCAGCTGTGTTTAACAAAACATTTCTTCTGCAAGTCATGCAAAGTGCCCCCATCAAGCCTCTGTCCTGCACACGAGACAGCAGGGAAGCCCAGTTTGTATCTAGGAAACGTCTGTATGTCAGATATCCTTAGCCCTGGGGACTACCTGTACATTGCTTAAAATTAAACATACAATTTAAAGATGTAATAATTAAAGAGAGCTGCATTCATTTTCATCTTTTAAAAATTCCTGTTTTTCATATTTCAATTAAAGGAAATGTGCTGAGTATATCACTGCTGTCTTTTCAGTTTCTCTCTCACTAACTGGTAACAAGTGTGTCAGTCAGGGGTTCTAACATTAGTCTGACTTCATCTGCTGCAGAATTGTTCCAGGTCAGTGGCTTACAATGTACTGAAATCAGATTCTGCATTGTGGTGTGTCAATGTTTAAGGTCAGGAATGATTTTCTCCTGGCCTGTTTCAGAACAGGTTTCCTTGAAAGGGGCAAAGTAACTGGTTGACCTTTAAGCTGCCCCATCAAGGGCAAAATACTCCCAAGCTGATTCATTTAGCTCCAAGAGGAGTAACTGCCAAGAAGGGTCCAAGTTCCTCTCCCTGTTGTCAGGTGACAGCTCTTCAGCCAATCACCATCACATCAAAGGGACTCTCATGGTTTTCCATATCAAAAGTATCTTTAACGGTGGTGACTGAATAGAACTCGGGTGAGTGAAGGGTAACAGAGCATGTATGAGAAATAGGGCCCATATTAAAGAGAACCTGCTGCTTTGCAGCCATTGCAACAATCAGTATTAATATTACTGTGCGGGACTTTTAGGTAATGCACAACTAACGTATCACAAGAAACTTCCTATGCATTTCTCTGTAAATGGTCCTGTTGTACGCAGTGAAAATGATTCATGAACAGAAATAGCAAACCTCTCTCTCAGGTCCTCCGCACATTCCTCGCAGGGATAGAATTTAGAAAATAGGTTAATGAAGCTTTTCATTTCTTGCTGCTGCTTAGTGTTGGGATTATCTGGGTAATAGGCAGCCATTGTATGCAAGAAGGACCAGGTACTTCGGCCAAGCTCCTCCCGGTCCAATGGACATTCTGCCGGTCGTTCCTTCTCCTCAATGTCAGCTTCCTGAAAGAGAAACATTTATGGATTAGATTTATTTGGAATCCATACATTTAAATGAAAACACAAAACAAATTACAAATAAATATTTGCATAGCACAATCGATGGCATCTCTGCCACTGTTTTAAAAAAAGAATACCAAGGGTCCCTTTGATGCTGAGTTGGAGTTTTGCTTCTCTAAAGCAGCCTTTCCCAACCTTTTTACCCCTGAGGAACGCTTTGTTAAATTCTTAGGGAACCCCTGGTCAAATAAATTTATGGGAGGGGGGTTAGTGCGAAGAAGACCCCTTACATTAGTGTTCAGGAAAAGGAATGCTTACCTTAAAGCAGACCTATCACCCATAGGATGCCCTAACTCATGCCTGATAAGCACCCAATTTTATTCTGTGCATGTGTGAGATTGGATGCCTGATTATTTCGATTTGTGGAATAACAACTGATAATGCAATGCCTGATCCTGTGCACAAGCAGAACAGAAATGGGGCTTCCACCAGCACCCCATGTACATACTGCAATATGTGTTCTTGGATACAGAACACGTCACAGCTCCTATAGGGCTGCAGGAGTAATCAGGAGAACGGAGCTGTCAGCGTAGCAGAGCTCTGCTGATTGCTCCGCTCCCTGATTGGCTGAGGAAGGGAAATCCTGATGACACTTGAGCTGTCATCAGGGTTTCCCTTTTCTCAGCCAATCACAAAGCACTACAGGTGAATAGGGGGACCTTGTCCTCATTTAACCCCTAGTGCCCAGGGATCCCTCACTGTCAGGAGAAGTCCCACAGCTGTGCTCATTTTGTGAATGCAGCTGTGGGAATCACCCTGTCATTGTGGGATAACCTGTAAAAAACACAAAAAAACAAAAAAAAAAAAGTTTAGTTACACGAAACACACACATTAAATAAAATACTTTAACATTAAAGCCTCGTCTTATTTTTTACACATATTTTATGTACCCCTGTATTCATTCCCTGAAAGGGTTAAAAGTAAAACTTTATTATAAACGCTTATGTAAAATCGTTGTAAAACGCGTCATAGGCTAATATAAAAGTTTTTTTGTAAGGTTTTTTTTTTGTAAGGCTGGGTCTACATGGGCGTTTTTAAAAACACATGTAATTGTTCCTATTGCGTTTATTTGCGTTTTTTAACAGTTTTATGAGCGTTTTAAAGCTTGCCTTATGCCTATGCCGCGTTTTCCCGTGTTTTTAACACGTTTATGTTTTTAGTGCCTAAAAACATGGGAAAACGTCCCACTCAAGTCAAGGGAAGCGTTTACCGGTGTTTTTGGGTGTTTTCCAGCCCTGCATTCTAATTTTTTTAAACGTTGCTAGCTCTTAAACGTGCCTTAAGGAAACGTCCTGGAGTAGATTAGCCTATTGGAATGCATGGGGATTGCAAACAAGGGCTTTTAAAGCCTCCGGTTAAATGCTGGGAAAATGTCTGTGTAGACTAAGACTAAAAGTGCAAAAAACGCATATAAAAGCATTATAGGAAGGCATACATGCGTTTTTAAAACCGTCCGTGTAGACCCAGCCTAAGAGAAGCACTACATTTTCCAGGCGCCCTGGAGGGCCTCACAATAGGTGGCGGAGAGTCACAGATTGGGCACCTATGGTCTATCCCTGTTCTATAAAGTGTAAGGAAAGGTTTATGGTTCCCTGGAGATCGTTGAAGCCTCCATACACCTGGCCTGGATGGACACCTCCATGCAGACAGGGTGAGGGATGAATGTCTCTCATTGCACACCGGGTGAGGTGAATGTCCCTGCATAGTACGGAGCAGGTCATATAATATAAATACAATCAGCTGATCTCCCCGTCCTCCCCCTCACCTGGGAGGCCGCAGTCTGCCTCCTCTGCGCCTTCATCCAGCTCCGGAAATCCACACAGGCCCGGCACGGCTTCTTCCCCTTCCCCTGTGTGTCCTGACCGCCCTCCTCCTGCTTCAGCCCCGGTAGAGGCAGCGG
>NC_092864.1:14249165-14251792 GCF_032062135.1 Pyxicephalus adspersus
GGACCTTATCATCACATGGGGACACTTCCTGCTTATGAAGAAGGGGAAGGGGTGTTCCACTATCTACCTCTTTTAGAAAAACTCTCCTTCTGTTACTGGTACAGGAAGTAAGGGAAATGGGGACACCGGAAATGATAATACCAGACAGGGGTTCTAGCTCTCCTCTGCTCTATACAAACCAATGTTTTGGCTTCAGACATGCTATGATGTATTATTATACCCACCAACTTCTGTAAGGATACCTCTCCTTTCCCTCTGTAGAATTCAGATTTTTAAGTCAGAATGACTGGATTGGATTTTATTTTAGGAATGTATAAAATATCATTACTCTTGGAATAGATAAGTAGATTTTGCAATAATGCACGATGACCAGTAGAGGGCAGTCACAGCACAACAATGGAATATTCAGTAAATTGTTAATAGGGTAGTGCCATAATCCAGAACAACCAATCAGGATTCAGTATTTTTCCATAGTAGATAAACCCTCATTGGTTGACAAGAGTTATTTAATTTCTTTCATTCATTGTACATTGCTCTATGTATAAAGCAGATTGAAGAATCTTCTAGACCCATGTGATTTAAATGCAAGGACTAATTCTCCACCAAGGAATGTTTTGGTGAATGTCAGATTAATTGCTTTATTAATAGACCTTTTTTGACTTTGTTGCTCTACATCCGGGTAGGGGATCATCAAACAGGAAATGTCACAAAAAGTGATTGAACCCAGAAAGACCAGGAAATGCAGCCCTGCTCCCCTATTCCTTCTCTATAGGGCTGCTGCAGGGAGACGCCACATGCAGCGTCTCCCCCAAATCAGCGGTTCCCTGGCATGAGGAATCAACAGTGAGGAGGCAGCCATGGTGGCTACAAACGTCCGACACATCCAGCCCCAGACTATACATCATCTGTCCTGTTGTCAGCTGTGATACATACAGTATACGTATATACATTGTGTACAAAGAAACCTCACATTTTGTATACACAGATACAATGACCCATGAAATTCGCAGCTTGTTTGTTTTTTCGCTTTGCACGATGGCACATAAATGACTCAATTGTCACTTATTGTTTCCCAAGTGCAAAACTCAAAATTCCCATCAGCTAAAAAGCTGACATAATGCACAGTCACCTTCAGCAAAACCTGTTTTCCTTACCTTTTACCTACTGTAGTAAGTGAACCTGTGCCATGCCCATGCGGGGTAAAACAATGGATTCTCTTGAAGGGAACCTGTTCATTGCTTTAAATATTGGGGTTCTTGCAGTTGATGTCTCCACCTATATTATGGTCCACCTCTACTACCGTCCCACTATCCTTCTACTGAGGACTTCCCATCTACAGTCCCGCCATCATACCTAGGAACTCTCTTGTCACTTCTGTTCTACATTTCCATCATTCTACTTCTGAGATTTCTATCACTCCTCTCCTATCATTCCACCATCCTACTATTGAGGTCTCCATCACTTCTCACCTACCATCCCACCACTGAGATGCCCTTCATTTCCTTCTTACTTAATTTCCACCATCCTACCACTAAGGTTTCCGTCATTTCCCTCCTACATTCCCACTATCCTCTCACTGAGGACTCCACCCTTTCTCTCCTATTGTTCCTACATCCTACCACTGAGTTCTTCCTTACTTCTCTTCTAACTTCCCACCATCCTATCACTAAGGGCTCCGTCATGTCTCTCCCACCATCCTATCAAGGATATCTCCTTCATTTCCTTCCTATCATCCCACCATCATACTTCTAAAGTCTCCATCACTTGTCTTCTACCATCCTACCACCAAGGTTTCTATTACTTCCCTCCTACATTCCCACAATCCTACCACTGAGGTCTCCACCATTTCTCTCCTACCATCCTATCACTGATATCGCCTTCATTTCCTTCCTACCATTCTATCGCTATGGTTTCAATCAGTTCTCTCCTACCACCCCACGATCCTGCCACTGAGGTCTCCATTACTTCATTACATCCAGGGGTGTCAAATGCTTATGTCCTGTGGTGTATGCCATGGTTCCATCTATTGACCCCTGCTGAGTCCTATAGTGATATAGGGATCAGATGATGGATCCATGGCATGTAGAGGTGGGGGGGGGGGGCAGACATCTAACATTCCTAGAAATGTTGGTGAGCTGGGATGGAGGTACTAGGCACAGGTGCTGGAGACAATTTAACAAAAACAGAGCCTATATTTAAATTTAAATGAAAACGGTGGCTTTATCGTTAGCCCTACCACCTGCACATACTCACCTTCTATTTTGCTCCACCATCTTTTTTTCTTCTGCTGAAAATAAAGAGAAAAATTCACAAGGATGATGACCCAATCCCTTTCCCTGGTGTTTTAGTAATGCATGCTCAAACGGGAAATCAGCAATGACAAGTGGGTCACATGTTCCCAATACCGGGCATTTTTCTTCAATCCCATTGGCTAAGAGCAGGAAGCCATCACTCTGACTTTGTGCCAACACTTTCAGTTATCAATCCAGAACATATACAGTTAGGTCCATAAATATTTGGACAGAGACAACTTTTTTCTAATTTTGGTTATGTACATTACCACTAATAATTTTAAATGAAACAACTCAGATGCAGTTGAACTGCAAACTTCCAGCTTTAATTCAGTG
>NC_092864.1:14252960-14269752 GCF_032062135.1 Pyxicephalus adspersus
GATGTCCATGAGTTCAAGACTACAGGCTGTCATTGCCAGCAAAGGGTTTTCAACCAAGTATTGGAAATGAACATTTTATTTTCAGCTTACTTTTAATTACTTTTGAGCCCCTGAAATGAAGTGATTGTGTTAAGGCTTTAGTTCCTCACATTTTATGCAATCTTTTTGTTCAAACCACTGAATTAAAGCTGAAAGTCAACTGCATCTGAGTTGTTTCATTTTAAAATAATTGTGGTAATGTACAGAACGAAAATTAGGAAAAAGTTCTGTACAAATCTTTATGGACCTAACTGTATAAAGAATAAGACTAACACATATCCAGCTTTCCTTTCTTCTCCTTCACATAATAATTGTTATTATAAAACCAAAAAAAATGTGACCTGCCAGATCAGGCTGCAGAAAATTTTATTGCTTCTTGTAAATCTCTGCTAGATTCGTATTACCTGAGGTAAAGGTCAAACAGTTTTCATTCTGTAACTCCAGAAACATGAAATGCTATTTGATTGGTTTGGGTTGCACAAGTTTTCTTTTTACCTTATGCATAAATTTACATTTTATTATTTGTAGTGTTTTTTGTATGACCATATATATATATATTATAATGGGCACATAAACTATTGTGCTGGGATTGGACACCTCTACTCCCATTTTACACCACTTTCCATGTAAGTGATAGTTGTTATTGGTTTAAGTGGACCCTTCAGGTGTTCTCCTTTCTCATCATACCATTCTGAGGGGATCTTCTCATGCTGAGGAGCTTTGTTCATACATTTTATATATTAAACATTTTAGGACATGTAAATCAAAACATATTGAGAAGAAATATATTCCATATATTAAGCCAGCAGGTGATGCGTTAGGTTTGCTCCTGCTGTAAAAAGCCTGTTGTTTACAAAGCTCAATAGCTCCGGCTGAATAGCTCTCAAATGAATCACCATTTATTTATAGATGGTTTCAGCCAAGGTTCACCCAACTTTTACACCTTTGGATTAAAATAGAAAATTCCATATAGGTGGGTGCAGCCCATAGGGGAGCTGTATGACCAGATATGGTCACAATTGTGATTGTACAAAAATAATTGAAGCTTTTAAAAAATATTTATACCATATCTGTACAAACATGCTTAAAGGGGAACAAGACTTGCAATGCTCATCTGTGCTGGCGCCATCATCTTCTTCTCTTCCTGACCAGGATCTTCACTTGGTGAACCGGGATAACATAACATTCATTCCCAGCATGCGCAGAAGAAGCCAGGATTGCCAAGCAAAGCTGACACTGCACATGCACAGCTCAGCTTTTTGCCAGATACCTGGGGCAATCAGGCAGGTATGAGGATTTATTGCAGAAAAAACATTGCCTGTCCATTTCCGCAATAATGACCGGCCTGATTGTATATACTTAAAAAGTAAAACTTTAGTTGAGCTTTAAGTATTTCAGAACAATATGTAGTTCGGGATAACTGACTTCTGAATCACGTCATCTTGTTCAAATATAGTCTAAGTATTATTTACCCAATCACAGATGCATATTGTTTGTATATGCAAATAGAAAATGTGTGAACTGGATAATGGAAACTGGGTGAAAATTGGGTAATTCTTGGCTGAAAACATAAATAGACCCCTTTATGTCTCTAAGATTTCAATCAGAGACAGAATGCCTGAAAGCAAACCATGCATGTGTGCACTCCATAAATCTATATTCATGTTTAAATTATTTATTTGTCAAAGAAAGATTATGGACATTTTTAATATGGATTATATCATATAGTTGGCTCAGAGTCTTCCTTTACCTCCCATAAATTTGTCTACTGTTTCATTTTCTTATAAGTCTATGTTTGAATTGGTGGAGAGGCTGAAGGATTGTTAGCCAACCTGTTGGATTCCCTAAGCTTGGGTAGATTTCATGGTTGGTTGGACTTGAAAGATTTGTCTTTTTGTTCGATCTAGCGATGCGTGTAACTAGGTACATGTGTATCTTGTGACCTTACCTAGCAAACATGCACAGGTGACAGCTCGCCAATATGACTTCTCAAAAGAGTCAACCAAAACCACATTCACTGTCACCAGGAAATGGATGAAATATTTGTAAGACATTGCGATTTTCTTGTGTTTGCACACCTTGTTCTGTCTCAAACAAGGAAGTACCTGGAGATATTGGCCAGGTAAAAAAACGAATGAACGGGTCAAGCGGAGCAAGAATGTATCAGGCTGAGATTGGAGATAGCCAGACCATTGCTCATACAAGGGGGGCATTGTGCAGACACAGCAGTAAAGGTGCAGTCTCAGGAAGAAAGATGAATGATGAGGAAGGAGCACCTGTATGCCAGAACATGGGGCACCTGGCATCACAATGTAGGCATTTACTACCTCTTGCCGTGATTACAGCCTGATTTTGTCTCCAGAAACATGGCACCATCTTTCTACAGGGATGCCTGTGCAGATTTTAAACTCAATCCTGCAACTCACTACAACGTTCTAATGTAGAATCTGTAAGGAAATTCTTTTTTTTTTATTCTGGTGCCATGCATTGGCACATTATCGTGCACAATACTGCAAATTAGGGCGTGAATGGAATAGAATTTCATATTTTAAACTCATATAGCTATTCATGCCAGGCTATGTTGGTAGGGCGTTGTAAAACCATTCATGTGATTCATTTTAAGTGGCACAACATTGCACCTGCACAACACACCTGTTCTGTAATGCATCACAGACCTATCCTTTGAGAAGTTGAGATGTATTGCAGTTCATTCATTGCCAGCGCCATGTGATGAGATGTGAACAGGTCCTTAGATGTTTTTAGAGGGTGGTCAGCAAAGTCTCCCTGTAAAAGTTTAAGAGAGTCAGTCAACTGTATGCAATCCAATACACAGTGACTGTATCTGACTTTTATATGTAATATCATTACACTAACATGGATTGGAAGACAGACAAAGTACAGTGAATCCACATGGTTACAACAACCTATAGTGCTTTTTTTTTAACATGGGGGATTAAAAAAAAATTCTGGTGTCAGGGAACCCCTTCTATAATTCCCATTTCCAGGGAAGGATTCTTCTTAGATTGCTTGCGAGTGGGAAGAATGTCACCCGTATAGAAAGCCTAAAAGTTCATTGGTGTCACTTAAACTGACCTGAAAAGCCCAACTTGCTCATTGCCCAAGGAACCCCTACCAACCTCTGGAGGAACCCTAATCTATAATCTGTAATCTATACCCTTCAAATTGGTCCATTGGAGCCAAATATGTGTGTTTAATAAGCTAGAATATAACAATAGACACAGCACACCATGACACTGCTCTGGGGCCCAGGGGTCCCAGCATTGAGTGTTTAAACAATGAATTATTCAAACTGTAACACCACATTGTAAATGAGATTTGGAGACATTTTATAAAGTTTGAGAACTTCTAATAAGTGTTGGATGGAGTGGGGAATAAAGGATCCTGTGGGAGGCGGGGGGTGTCTGGAAGGAAGGAAGAGGTTGGTAAATGTACAAATACATGAACCTAGGACACACATTCTCTATGATTTATAATATTACAGATTCCTTTATATTGTAACATACAGATATAACTTCACATCACAAGAATGAGGAAACATTCCCATTCTTATAGGTCAGGTATTAGGTGTACTCAGGGCTGGGTAATATTACATAAATCATATCCCTGCACTTCTTCATTTCCTAATTAAAGTAAATTCTGATGTCACTGAAATAATATACAGGAAATATCACCATATTACAATATTCTGCATTATTTGGGAAGTTTTAGTGTTAAAAAAAAAAATTCCAAATTAGGGTGTTTCAGATTACCATATTTATAGATGTGCCAATTAGTTAAATAGATCATCACTTTGTTAGCAGGATTGCCACTTTCACCAGGGCACCACTTTCACTTTTCCCTATTAATAAGCAGCAATTTGTAAGGGCCAATCAGAAAATATCTTTTGGACTCTCATGTCCCCCAAATTTACACGTAGTAGAGCTATGTACACATGTAAGACCACTGTGTTATATCATGAGTGAATGAGCGCTGTGCAATGGAGAGGGGAGCAGGGAGGACAAACAAGCGACACCCCACTGTGCTCTCTTCCATGATCCTGATCGGTCATTCATCAATCAGCCAAGGTGGATTAATTAACAAATTTCGGGGGACCACTGTACAGATTTTCGCTACATTGTAGCTTTGACTGGAGCAGGTAGGTAGTGAAGGAAAGGTGAGTTTGTGCAGCTGGATAACGGAGATTCAACATGAACCTTTATTAGCAAATACTATATTGGATTTAAAGGGTGAATATCATTAGAGAATAATCCTACTAATAGTAATCATACAGAGAGTACATTTGATATGATGGAAATGGACATGACATTGTACAACGGCATAGATATAAAACTGATCAATAAATGATTGCAATGCCTCCGTGGCATACCAGACAGATGAGCCATGGATGCCAGTCGATATTCAGTTAAATATTACATAATTAAATAAAAGGCGCTGTTTATCGGAATGAGATAAGGACGCAGGCACCTGAACATTTCATTAGAGGTGATGACATGATCACATTGATGTCTACAAAGGGCGAAATTTTGGATTTAGGTAAAGAAACACTGCAGCCAAATATTAAAACTACAATGGGAATACATGGAAATTGAAATGGATAGAAAGAAGATCCCTGGGCAAAATTTGAACATATCATTGAAGTTTGTTTTGAAAAACAAAAATGTCACACTTTCTCCAGCAGTAACATATGCCCTGAGCTAAATGTTATCTGCAGATCCAGCAGCTGTTGTAGAAGTGAGATCTGAGTAGCTGCAAACTTTGATAACTGTTATGTGGGCAGAAGTGGTGGTACTCCCAGCCCTGTGTAAAGCTTCCCCATTGACGCTGCTCTGGGGAGAATGGGGGTTTTAATATCTTGGATCATAGATACAAGACTAGGCATCATAATGTGGTGCTGTTTTACAAATACATACAATGTTTTGTCCTTAATGGTATTTATTTATTTGAAACCATCGCCTCCTTTATCATTTTGATTCTGTCAGGTTTATGGGGACAAAAATTAATGGAAATGTGTCCTAAAATGAGAGAGATAGAGGAAGAGGAGAGAGAGAGAGAGAGAGAGAGAGAGAGAGAGAGAGAGAGAGAGAGAGAGGGAGAGAGAAGGGGAAGTAAAGGGAGAGCAGAGACAGAGAGATAATAAAAAGAGGAGAGAGAAGGCAGAGAGAGGGGGAAGACAAGGGAGAGAGGAGAGAGAGATAGAGGGAAGAGAATGGAGAGAGGAGAGGGAAATGGAGAGAGGAGACAGAGAGAAAGAGAAATAAGAGAAAGAGGAGAGAGAGAGGGGGAAGAAAAGGGAGAGAGGGGGGAGAGAGAGAAGGGAGATGAGAGTGTAAAGAGAAAGGGAAAGAGGGGAGAGAGAAAAGAAAGAGAAATGATAGAGAAGAAAGAGAGAATGAGAGAGAAGCGAGGGGAAAGAAGAAGTAGAGAGAATTATTTATATTAATGCAACTAATTTAGTAATAATAAAAGAGTGTGGGAAACGAAAGAGAGGAGATTTAGAAGGAAGAGAAGAGACATTGTCAAAGAGAAAGGTAGAGAGGAGCGAGATAAAAGAAAGAGAGAAGAGAAGGGAGAGAAAGAGGTGAGAAAAAATGTGGGAGAGAAGAGAAAGAGAGAGGAAAGGGAGATGAGAGAGAAAGAAGAGAGGGGAGAGAAGAAATAGAGATTTTTTAAAGCAATATTTGGTATCCATTTATTTGACATCATCACTCATATATATTTTATTCCATCATGTTTGTGGACCCTAAAACTAATATTAATGTCATTTAATTTTTTTTTTTTTAATTTTTTCATTTTAAAAACTATAAATCATGGTAAAAGTCCATTCAAATATTTTCGAATTAAATCCAATGTGGAAAATGTGTACATATTGGATAAAAGTTGGCTGAATCTTGCCCCTGTGTATCATATTCAGACCAAAGAGGAAATCTCAGTGATACTGTCATCCTGTGCAATAAAGCAATACAAATACTTTACAAAAATTTCAGCATGACAATAAATTGCAGCATTTCTTGTTTCTCCAGTTTTAACCGATCTGGATAAAATAATAAAATTTCCAATATTGTTTGCACAATGCCTAATAAAAACTGAACTCCTGACAGCAATGGAAGAGTCATGCAGTTCTGTATTTATCAAACAAAAATGTAATATAATCCAGCTTACCAGTCCGTAGATATGGTGGCTGTATTAGTTTTTCAGGCTTTTATGCACATACACACCTGTAGATCCTGCAAGAAATTCCATGACCTTATCTCTTTATGTGACCTGAAAAATATTATTAAATTTTTTATATATTTTCTGTTATACTCCTGCTAACCCCCAACCCCCATGCAATGCAGAAGAGGAGAGGAAGACATGTTTGAAGTCCAGTCCAAGTGACAACCATTCTCCCTTCATAGACACAGTGGAGTGAGTGAACGTAGTCACCCTGAAAAGGAAGCATGTTTTTTTTAGAAAAAAGAAAACAATTGCAGCCACCTCATCTAAGCTGTATTATATATCATTTTTGTTTTATGGGTTTAGAAAAGCTTTAATGCATCCTTGAACACATTATAAGTTTTGGCACCTGATATTTACTTGGTTTTAGTCTCTATATAGCAGACCTGAAATAGGTAGAACCAGAACAATGAGCCAGTTAGCTGTACTGAAGGGCAAGAGGATTTTTATTAGAAGAAAGCAGATTCGGATAAATGAGCTTATCATTGTGCTGCTTCTCCTATCTCTGTCCATTCAAAGGCTGGGGGCGGGGCAAGTATTGTAAGGGTTACTATATTGTAACAGAAGAAAATTGAGGTTTCTTTCCTTGTTGCTCTTCCTAAGACAGAAGGCCTGATCAAAGTCTTTCTTATTATTTACATTTATATCTCTGAAGAACAAAAAAGGAGCCTCAAATTGTTACACAATTGACCCTGAGTCACTGGGGTGCTATGATGTATTTCCTGGATTGTCACTCCCGTGACATAGGTACATCTATTGTACATTGCTATAAATGAGATTTATTGTCCTGTGTTATCAGTGATTGGAGATTGTGAAATTTAGTACATTTCCTACAATAGTGCAGTTTACACAGCTCATTTATTTCTGAAATGTGTGATGAGACATGTGCCCTCATCTCCTTCACCATGCCACCAGACACGTTCTCAATGGTGGGGGTAAAATGGGCATGGAATGACCCCTTATTGCCCCCTCGGGAAGCCCCAGATGCCCTCATTCTTCAGTGGTCAGACATGATGCTATCAGGAACTGGGAACTTGTGACCTGGGAGATGGTAATGGCCACATCCAGTGTACTGGGTAAAGCAGTGATTGATGGCTAAACCAAGGGTACTAGAAGCATACCTAAACCCAGAAATTTCACTTTACAGAAAACAGTAGACAACCCTTGTATGTTAGGTAAAAATTCTGTTTGTTTGGTTTTTTTTAAGTGCAACACCCTTTAAAAAAAAGGTGCAGCACCACCCTCTAATTCCTGATCACCTTGGCCAGGGGTGCCCAACAGGTGGATCGTGATCTACCGGTGAATCACAAAGGCAACGAGAGTGTATCGCAGAGTCCTGCCTAATAAACTCTACCATGCACAGGAGTTATTAGGTCCACGTTTTTATTGTTGGTAGATCATTTTGACCTATGTCACGCATCCCGGGAGGTTATTGGGTGCGCCTTCTGCGCATACCCGAGCATCTTTCGTAAAATGGGAAAATTGTGCATGCGCAGTGAGATCGGCAAGTTTTTTTTTCCCATCTACGTCACCCGATCTCACGCTTGGGTGGGGTGACATAGGAGGAAGAACAAGGAAGAAGAGGAGAACATGGCAGCACCCACCGTGGCAGCCCGATGATGGATGCCGGGACAATGCAGGACCCAATGGAAGACACCTCTGCACTGATCAACTGCTCTGCTGGATTAAAGGTAAGTGTATTTTTTTTTTTGTTTTGGGTGAGGTTTGAGTTTGCTTCTTCTTTAAGCGGAGTATTTGATGGCCACATCCAGTGTACACTGGTGAAGCAGTGGTTGATGGTTATACCCAGTGTACTACAGTGGTGCAATGATTGATGACCACGCCTAGTGTATTGCAGAAGTGCAGTATTGATGACCACATCCAGTGTACTGCATTGGGGGAATGGCTGTTGGCCATGCTCAGTGTACTGCAGTGATCTAGTGCAGTGATTGATGGCCATGCCTGATGTACTGCAGGTAATAATGATCACACTGGTTGGCGCAATGATTAATAGCCATGTCCAGCGTACTACAGCGGTGCAGTGAGTGATGGTCACACTCAGTATACTGCAGTGATGCATTGAAGGAAAGCATGCCAAATGTATTATAGTGATTCAGTGATTCATTGGCACACCCTGTTACTGCAATGGTGAAGTGATTGTTGGCCACAACCAGTGTACTGAGGTGGTGCAGTGATTGATGGCCAAGACCAGTGCACTGCAGTGGTTAAGTGATTGATATTCCTCAGGAAAGACCAAGGGGGATTAAGTGTGCCTGATTTTTTTAAATATTATTACGTTGCCAGTCTCCAGCAATTAGCATCCTGGGCTACCCTGCCTCCATCCAACAGGTGGACGGAGTTATAACAAAGTTGGTATTTCCAACACACCTTAAATTCCTTCTATGGAGCGCCAAAGTATTACTCCGAGACAGCACCCTGCTTGCTCCCACTCAATTTACAAAGCAAATTTGATAAAAACTTGGGAATGACTATTGGCCATGCTCAGTGTACTGCTGTAGTGCAGTGATTTATGACCACACTCAGCGTACTGTTGAGGTGCAGTAATTGATGGCCATGCCTGGTGTACTGCAGTGGTGCAGTTATTATTGGCCACACCCAGTGAATTGGTTGGCACAATGATTGATGTTCATGTCCAATGAACTACAGAAATGCAGTGGTTTAGATATTGATTTCCATTCCCAGTATACTGCAGTGGTGCACAGTGGTGCAGTGATTAGGGATGCCTCTGGCATTCTTGCGAAAGTTTCCTCGAACTTCTGATGGGTCCCAAAATTTTGGCGAACCAAATAATTAATCTCTAGTGCCGGGGATCACAGTGAATTCTCAGGGCTGCAATTGTTCATGCAGTCCTGGGAATCCTCCTGTTTGTGATCCCCGGGCACTAGAGGTTAATTACCCTCTAGTGCCCCGGGATTGCAGTTGATTCTCAGGGCTGCATTCGTTTCTACAGCCCTGGGAATCCTGTGTGCGATCCCCGGCACTAGAGGTTAAGTGGGGACAAGTCTCTCCATTCAAAACCTCTAGTGCTCTTTGATTGGCTGATGAAAGCTTTCCTCAGCCAATCGGAGACCACTAGAGGTTTTGAATGGGGAAACTTGTCCCCATTTAACCTCTAATGCCGGGGATCACACACACTGAGCTGATCAATTAATGCAGCAGGTGCTATTATTATTATTATACAGTATTTATATAGCGCCATCATATTACGCAGCGCTGTACAGAGTCCATAGTTGTGTCACTAACTGTCCCTCAAAGGAGCTCACAATCTAATGTCCCTACTATAGTTATATGTCATTAATGTAATCTAGGTCAATTTAGGGGGAGCCAATGAACCTAACTGCATGTTTTTGGGATGTGGGAGGAAACCGGAGCACCCGGAGGAAACCCACGCAGACACGGGGAGAACCTGCAAACTCCATGCAGATAGTGTCCTGGCTGGGATTCGAACCTAGGACCTAGCGCTGCAAAGGCCAGAGTGCTAACCCCTGAGCCACCGTGCTGCCACCGTGCTACATTCTTTGATCAGCACAGCCGCAATCTTTTTTTTTTAAAACATTTTTATTTTTTAAATTTGATCTCGTTTGGTGATTTTATACCAGCCGTTCACGCTTACAATTTTGGTATTTCACGAATTTGCAGCAAGATCGAATTTTAAAAACTTGCTTGCTCATCCCTAGCAGTGATTGATGGCCGAAGTGGCTACAGAAGTGCAGTGACTGATATCCATGTCCAGTGTACTGTAAAGCTGCAGTGGTTAATGGCCAAGCCCAGGATACTGTGGTGGTGTATTGTTGGCAAAGATGGGTGTACTGCAGGGTGCAGTGGGTAATGGTCACATCCAGTATACTGTAAGGTGCAGTGACTGATTGCCCAGTGTACAGTTGTGGTGCCATGGTTGTTGACCACACTGATGTATCCCGGTGGTGCAGTGGTTGATGAATGCCCAATGTATTGTGATGGTGCAGTTATTAATGACCACACTGTGTGTACTAGGTGGGGCATTGATTAATGGCCATGCCCAGTGTACTGCAGTGACGCAGTAATGGATGGCTGAGCTCACTGCATTGGTGCTAAGACTAAATGCTAATAACAGGGAGCCGTGGAAATGCTCATATATGATACTGAGCCTCTGTTCCTAAATTAACAGAAATCCAATATATGGAGGAAGAGAACTAGATGATGGTGATTTATCAGCTAGAAAATGATCCACCTTGCTGCAGCTTTTATTGCACATTGTGAGAAGCCCACAGCATGCAATGAATTGAGAATTTCAGTCCAGTACATCAGTGCAAGACTGGATGGAGGGCAGATTTAATAAAGGGGGGACGGGAGCTCAGATTTGGGATTTCTGATAAAGACTTTTTCCTTGTACTAGAATTTACATACAAGTCACCCCTCGTAGTTATACACAATGGCGTTTTCACCTGTTGTGGGTTATTCCCGACATGTTGTTATATCTGTAACTCTATTTCCTGCTTCAGCCTCGGTAAATATTGTTCTCTTCTGATAAAACACAAGCAACTTAGCTTAGGTGATTCATCTTTAGGTAAATAAAATTATTTTAGAACTGTTGCAAAGAAATATAATTATTAACTCATCCACCCAACCACGCCGATGCTTTTGAAAAATAAAGTTAGTTTTGTTTTTATCACAAGTGAGATCATAAAACCATCACGTAGCAGATAGAGGCATTATAAACATTGCGCTAACATTCTGGGGGTGTCAGCGGGCTATGGCAGGTTTGCATTAACATACAGGTCAATGGGAATGTAGAACTGGATTGAAGCAGCAAGTCAAACTCAACTGTTATTATTCTAAATTTCAAACTGATGTCATCAGCACAAGCCTAATACCCATCAGTACACTCCCTTATGCTGATTCCTGGCTGGTATGGTCTAAAAAGATACCAAACATGATTGCCCTAAAAATTGCCTATTGTCATGAACAAATGTCAAACTGCAATACCCAATATTGTCCATAGGGGGTACTTTAAAGATCTTCACAGGTCATCAATTTAGAGTTACCCTTAAATAATGGCCATG
The DNA here is from genome assembly GCF_032062135.1 of Pyxicephalus adspersus. Taxonomy (NCBI): domain Eukaryota; kingdom Metazoa; phylum Chordata; class Amphibia; order Anura; family Pyxicephalidae; genus Pyxicephalus; species Pyxicephalus adspersus. The sequence continues at coordinate 14,264,297 of NC_092864.1, forward strand.
GAATAATGAGACTTCAGTCTATATGCATGTTTTGCAGATGTATGTAGTCTTGTGTTTGTGCATAGGGGTGAGAGGTAGGGGGTTTTTACAATTTTTGCATCTTTTATTACTTTTTTTATTTTTTTTAATTTTCTTTGCTTCCCTTCTTTACTATCACAAGTGACTGATGGGTGTAAAATATTTGTATATGATAGTATATTGTGATAGTATTGTGCAGTGACAGGTTCTCTTTATAGAGACATCAGAGGTCTAATAAATCCGTGATGTCTTCTCTACATTTCAATGAAGAGACTGAGACCTCTGTGTGTCATGTGACAGCAATGAACTTGTAAGTGCCACCAAGATCCTCGGGTATGTCATCCTTTCTCTTAGCACCCTATTGGCTAGTGACTTCTACCGGGGCCCCGGGAGCCTTGGAAGTACAGAGGAGGGTACGAAATGGTGGGAGGGCAGACACCACTGCCCCATGTATGAGAGCTTGAGCAGCTGCAAAGATTACCAGAGTCTAAAGAAAGGGGACAGAGGGTAATTGCTCAGCTTAGTCAGTTCTGTGTTTAAGCTATTGAGCACTGTAAACATTGCATATTTTCCCAACAAAGCGGACAATTACATCCTGGAAAACATGTGAAAACAGCCTACAGCTACACCTGCTGGCCAGTTACTAGAAACAGAATTATCACCTCATATCCCACAATTCAATGCAGATTTAACTAAAAAATAAAGCTAACTAGGTAATTGCTATATAAAATTACTGGTGATATTATAATCCTAGAAACAAAAAAGGTAATAACAAATCCTAAAACAAGTATTATGTTTTTTTTTTTTTTATTTGGTTCTTTAATTCAATTTCTATTGATGCTCCAGATGGGAAGCAATATTCACCTTCATTCTAAAGCTGTCCCCCACGGTATTTTTCTTTGCCATCACACAAGTGCCACCCTTTGCATCACTCAGGAACTCGTAACTTTGAGGGGTCTGAAGGGGACCCAGGTAATGGTCAAAAGTAATGGGGGCCACAAGGGCGAGGCAAGGGGGCCGCAAGTGGGGGAGGCAAGGGGGCCTTTGGTTATTATACAAATGGCATAAAATAATATTACTTATTATAATAAATAATAAATATAATAAATATTAATATACAAATAGCATAAATCAATTAAATACAATCCCAGCTCATTGTGTGGCTGCCAAAAAAAATTAAAAAGAAAAAAAACCAAAAGAAAATATTTCATAAAAGACAGTGAGAAACAAATCCTTAACATGTTCTTGATAAATTCTTACCGGTAGGTGTGCAAACAGGAAGGACAAAGTCTAAATACTTCTTTTCTTCTTTCTTGAAAGGACCAGAAATTGTTACAATGTAACAGGAGAAAGTCATCCCTGATTGGCTGCTGAAGTGGAGGCCACACCCCCTACCATTAAGTTCATTTACCTGGGAGCGCTGGCCAAGCTCAGCATCCTGGAGAGATGAAGCGTTGCGGCATCAGTCGGCATCCTGTGGAGGTGGAAGGGCTGGGACTCCTGCAGCATGAAAAGCACAATGTAAGCGGTACAAATGCACCTTTTCCTGGCTGTCATGTTCACCCTCTGGCATTAAACTAACTTAACTTTTACTCATGTGAATGATCGCTGTGTTACAAGAAAGTGGGTAATGCTGCTTTCACAGTGTTTGTATGTTGATGAAATGCAGCGTGAAAGGAGTCTTGAAACTTTTTGAACTCCTTTGATCTGTGTAATAGCCAGGCAAGCAGCATTTTCAGAAAAGACATGGGCTATGGTGACCACAGGTGTACTTTTAAGGATCTAAAAGTGTCGGATTGACATTTTTTTATAAAGAGGAACAATAAAACAAATCCTGCCCATAGATGAAAAAAATCTCAATATCTGGCTGTTGTGCTTTCTGCATTCCTTAGCTATAACTATGAAGATCAGGATTTAAATCAGCAGCTTTGTTCATAGAGTCAGAAGTACAGAGTGATCCAGGTGATGAGCGTTTTCAGAAGGTATTCTAACATAGCATTCAAAGCAGCCCGGCAGTTAGTAGTTTCCGAAGAGGGTCTGCATATTTCTCCCGGTTTCACATTATATTGTAGAAGTCAGGGGCAGCCAGCAAACTTGCATATTTGGAAGATGGTGGGCAATGACTTCTAATATTTCTCTCGGTATTGCTAATCAAATTATACTGTGGAAGACAGTGGCAGCCAGACAGCTAGCATTTTCAGGCGATGATTGTCCATAGAAATCCATGTACTATTTAAAATATATCAATGATACCTTAACTATAAGAATGGTGGCTCATCTTATTCCCTAATACATATATTATATATATATATTATATATATAGCATTTTCGGAAGGCGGTAGGCAGTAGCAGCCAGTCACTGTTGGGTGTCCCCAGCTGATCTCACATGATGTCACATTTTATTGACATGAAGCAATATGAGCAGAGCGTAGATCAGATCCTCATTGCAGACATCACATATAGCCTGGGGCCCATGCAGACAATCAACTGCAACAGAGACATTGACCTGTTTCTTGACTGTGATTGGATGAAAACTGCATAGATCATTGAGGCTCTAAGTCATGTGATCGACATGAAGTGCCCGATAATCGCCCGTCTCCACTTTTGCTGTGCGTGGCATTGGATCAGCTTAATTATTTCAATAGGCTGCCCAATACACTACATTGTGCACAAAGGTAGCGCTTGCTGCAGTTTCCGTATTGCCGTACGTTGTGTTATAGTGTGTTGGTAAAGTGCGTTGGAGGTGTCGTTAACAATCATTGGCAACCAAGCGCACATACTATGTGTTGCTGTGTGCTGTGCTACCTGTGTGTTATTGCAGCATATTAGTGGGGGGTGTAGAGAATTAATTGCTCAGCCCTAGGAGGGGTTCCTCACACACATCACCTTCAGATTGATTGTTTTTCATATGAGTCACTTGTTTTAAACTGATTGCATATTATTGATTGATTGCATGCTATAAATCTGATCACATGGTATAAACAACTGATCGCATGTTATAAAATGATTGCATTCTGGAGTCTGATCACATGCTAAAAAACGATCATATGCTATAAACTAATTACATGATATAAACTGATCTTTTTATAAAATGATCTCATGCTATAAACTGATTGCATGTTCTAAACTTGCTATAAACTGATCGCTTGTTTAAAAATGATTACATGTGCTAAACTGATCTCATGCTATAGACCGATCGCATGTTATAAGTTTTTCTCATAATATAAACTGATCGCTTGCTATAAACCAGGGGTGTCAAACTCTGGCCCGGGGGCCAAATCTGGCCCTCAAGGCCCTTTTTTTGGCCCCCAAAGAATTCCAAAAATGAACTACATCTGGCCCGCCCGCGTTACCACCTCACATCATCATTTTCAATACATGCAATACATAGATATTATTCCTGTACACCCATTATGTGACACAAAGCCTAGGCAATGATCACATGGTGCCTGATTACCAGGGGCATTGTGTTTGTTTCAATCCATCAGAGACTGCATAGTGTAATATTTAGTGTCCAACAAACTTGTGATGTGATTGGATGAACAATACACAGCCTGCAAAGATAGATAGAAATTATCTGTGTGTAGAGGGGTTTGTTTTTGTTAGTTATGGATGAAGTAGTAAACGTCCTCAACTTTTTCGATAAATTTAAAGTTTGGCCCCGACTTGGTCTAAGTTTTTAATTTTGGCCCTCTGTGTATTTGAGTTTGACACCCCTGCTAAAAAAAGATTGATTGCTTGCTATAAAATGATTGCATGTTCTACACTAATCTCATGCTATAGACTGATCACATAATATAAACCAATCTCATGATAAAAATTGATCACATGCTATAAACAATTGATCACATGTTATAAACTGATCGCATACTTAAAAATGCAACAACAAAAAAAATCTAATTTAAGATTTTCTCATGTTTCTCATTTCCTTCACAGGCATACATGTTTTCCGTTTTGTGGTCTGACCACAACAAGGTCCTCATTTACAGAACATTCATAGATTTTAAAAGACTCCAGGTAAGGGTGATACTTTAGTTCTCACATGATTGATCAGAGTTTGGATTTATGTTCCCTTCACCAAACTGAACTGATACAGCAGATAGTTTACCAGTCTAGAATAAACTTTTATGTCTGCCTTTGATGATCCAGAAATCCCCAATACAAAGCAATGGCTGGTCAATGGTCTGGTACAGGAGAAGAGGAGGAAAGGTGGAGCTGTTGAGTGTAATGGAAGGCGTCCATTGGTATTCCTCTAGAAGTGATTATTCTTTGATCATAAATGCCAGAAGTTGGGGTGTGTTGGCATGAACATATCTCAGAATCCCAGAGTTCCTCCAGAGGTTTCTAGGGGTTCCACAAACTGTGGCTGAATTATCTCCCATTGATGATACCTGCATAGTTCTGTGGCCAACACCACCCTGGTAGAGCCAGCTGCATGACTAAATGATGTTTACCTGTCCATAAAGGGGGGATTCCAGCCACCACTGTAAGCGTGAACAATAATCCAACTGGCCACCAATTAAAGAGGCTTTTTCCCCAATTACCCCCTATAAAGTTGTTTTAGCAGAGGTTCCCTGAGACCTGAAATGTATCTTAAGCATCTCTCAAAGGTTAAGAAGGACTTATCTAGAGGAATGCCATAGACATTTTCCTTAATATAGTTACATTTATGGTAAAAGATGCCTTATATGCCATCCAAGGAGAAAACTGATTGGACTTTTAGGGACCTCATTGGGTTATCCGGGTGCAGCAAGAACAAGGAAAGAGTAAATGTTTGATGCCAATGTGATTCGGCAGGTTGGTAAACAAACCCATGTGGTCACTATGATGGGCTTTTTTGGTGATCATGCAATCAAGAAACCAACGTGGTTTATCAATCTTTTATAGCTGTTAGTAAAAGTGCAGCCATTGTAGCTTTTATCTATACAATTCTATCAATAATAGAATTGATTTTTTTTTGCCTCTTGTATACAGAGAGATCTTAAGAAGACATTTCCGCTGGAAGCCGGAGCGGTGAATAAGTCGGAGAGGATTCTTCCCAAACTGAAAGGTGAGGACTATTTGTGTTTGATAATACTGCACAATGTGACTATCCAAAGAATATGTCCTTACTGCCCACTGTACTCCCAGGCTATTGTTTTCAGGTAATTCTCCAATGTTAATGGGGGTGGATATATGGAATATAGAAAAATCCTTCCTTAGCACGGGCCTTGGCAGATGTCCTCTGTCTGAGAATAATAATCTACAAACTCTTAAAGTCTAGAAATTTAAGAAATGATGTATGGAGGGATTAAAGGTTCTGTTAACACGGTTGATGCCTACAAGTAATGCAATAAGCAATGTAATAGTAATTCTTCCACTGACCACCATGTTGATATATTGTAGGCTGTGGATATAGCGGAAGTTCCCCAAAACCTGAAAGTTATTTCAAGGGTTCC